>NC_132812.1:13717586-13870086 GCF_048594095.1 Paramormyrops kingsleyae
ACTTCTAAATTTCAATACGTCACATACAGTTTGATGGTTCGATGGGTGACCTGGTGGCTTCATGTGTGGATTTCACAATTACCTCCTCTGGATTCGTTTTGGTAGGTGAATTAGTGTCTTAAAACAGATGATGGTGTGTGTGCATCTATGATGGACTGGCATCCTATCCAGGATATTCCCTGCTCGTTCCCCGTGCTTCCTGGGATAGCTTCCAGGCTCACTGTCGCTCTGAACTGTATGGAAGTGGATGGATGATGACCTGATAATTAAATGAATCTTTATGTTTCAGAACTGCAGTATTAGTCTTGAGACTCTAATCTTTTGTGGCACTGAAGCAAACATTTTAAACCACCATTAAGTACAACCTGCTAGCAAAAATCTGGCTCCAATATTCATCACTGAGTTATGCTGTTACAATATACAAGAACATAACAATGAATTCAATACAGTACATAAATCTAATACATAGGATTAGAGGAATTACCATTATTCAAATACAAGACTGTATACAAGACTTTCCTTTTTAGTTGGTGAATTTTTCAGTAGATTTTGTATCAATTTAAATACACAAATATACAATCAGTCAAATGTTTGCCTAGAAAACAATAATGTTTCACCCAATGCTGTGGACCTACAGTAATTTGGTGAATATTTAATTAATACCCTATAAACCTTTCAACACTTCCTATTGATCTGTGAAAATCCAAAATGTGGTAAGATAACATAAAAGAAAATAATTACGGCAAACAATATGATACAAGTGCTTTGCGTGTGATTTTTATTTTACTATTTACTTCTCAACTGATTTAGCACAGTAGATAATTATTCTAGTAACATATAGTGGTCTCCTGCAACATCTGCATTTATTTACATACCTGACACTTTTGTTCAAAGTGATGTACAAGTGAAGAAGTCTTGGGGTTAGGATCACCCATCATCTCTGGAGCAGGTGGAGTTGAGGGCCTCGGTCAAGAGCCCAATGGTGCTATGATTACTCTACCAACCATGGGATTCAAACCTACAACCATCTGGACATGGATGTGGACCCATAACCTACTGACATACCATACCATCCAAAATGCGTTTCAATTATTATTTAACAATTACATACCTAAATTTACTTTTTAAATCAGTGGGCACTTTTCTATATTCTCTTTGCTATTGTCATCTTTCCTGTTTGCACTCAGTGACGGGGAGGACAATCTGAACTTCCTGAAGGATAAAGGTAGATTTTTACAGGTGGTGATGACAGCAGGCTCATGTTGCTTCAAGTGGCTCTGACTTATATTGTAGGTGAGCGGGGGTGGGGGGATGCCATCATATGCTAAGGGTGCCTTTGCCAAATAAAGTGCTGGTCCCCGGACCCGCAGAGCTCGGGTTACCCCGGCATGTGGGCTTCACCTCCACCAAGGATGGGGCTCCTCCTTCATTCGGGCCAAGCAGAGGGAGGGAGGGAGGGAGGGAAGCCGCAAAGGTCACACCAACAGAAATCGAATGGGAACTTCCTGAGAAATCGATTTGACTGGGCATGGAGAGCAGTGACGGACCTCGGGAAACAGCCGCGCTATGCCTGGCTGGGAAAATGGGATTTTTTTGTACCGTTGCATTCGTAACCCTTGCCGGCAACGGCCTTGATTCCAGAGTGGCGTTGGGCATCAGCTGCCGAGCTCATTTCCTCCCCTACCACACGCCATGTGGCCGTTACTCAACAGCCCTTCGCCAGACTCACGCCTCCAGGCCGCGATGCCACACTGAGGAGGCGACAGGAAGTGGAGGCGCACACCCCTGCACGTGTGCGTGTGCGTGTGTGTGTGTGCATATGTGTGTGAGCGATGGCTTTCACCTTTCTGCTACGAGAGAGGTTCCAGCATCACTGAAAGAGCTCTGCTGAAAAAAAGATTAGCCCTTTTTAAGCATAATCAAACATCCAGCACCCTGCCGAGTGTCCTTCCTCGCCGGGAAACAGGTTTGGGCCGCAGAGCGATGGAGGGAATAAATTACAATAATACAGCGTATCAAACCTGCAGGATTTCTATAGAGCAGCCCGGAAGCTCCGGGGAGCGGCTGGTACTAGACAAATCGCCCTCGGGCGGGTAGCCTACTTTGCAGGTGATTACAAACGCACGTCTAGATCTCGAGTCTCTCCCTTAATTACGTGCCTTTCTCTGCCATTCCAGAAGCCAAGATTCCGTGATCTTCGTCACGTAGACCGCGCGGGCCTCCGAGCGAAAACCCAGGTGCTCCGCCATGAGAGGAAGGTGATAATTCAGGTGACATCCATTAGATGTGTTGTGCAATCAAATCTGCATCCTTAAATCGAGGCTGTCGGGCGGATGTGCTGTGGTGCCGTACGGGAGGATCTCCTCGCTGTGCAGTCTTGGGGAAATTAAGACTTTTCAAGGGAGAATGAAGAAGCAACTGATGGGGTCCAATTTGTATGCACCGTGGATAAAGAGCACAGATTTATCTCAACAACAGATAGCAGCTGTAATTACACAGGGAACTCGGGGAGAGGTGGATTCTAATGTCATCCATGCAGGTTTCTTTCATACAAATGATTCAAAAGATTATCTGCATAAATAAAGTTGACCTAAGCTTTTTACTAGCCTCTGAAAAGGGGAAATACACAGGGATTTGTGTTGGGGGAGATTTTGACGGACTTTGGTGAATCAGAACAAGCTGAAAAAGTACATTGCATTCCTGACCACTAATATTAGTTATATCTTAGTATTATTAGTTCAATCAATATTAGTTATATTATGGTTATATCTTTTGTGTGAGCTGTAGCCATGTTGGCAGCTAAAATTCTAGGAAGACAATAGCATGAGACCAGACACAATCTGTAGTTGCTAACTGATTAGCCTAGCATTTAAGGATGATCCCAGGATAATGAGCAAAAAGTAATGGGTCACTGAAATTTCACCTGAGACACAAGTGCTCCTCTTGGCCTCTGCGGGGAGACCCCCTTCCCCCCTCGTCCTCCCCCTGTCCTGCTTTTCCTGTGAAAATCTGGTGGTGTGAATGGAGTCAGAATCAATAAGGCACAAGCTCTGTGGAACGCTACCTGCTAAGTACAGAAACGGTATCGAATTGAGCACACAGGCTGCTCTGGTCACAGAGACCGAGCAGAGACTGGGAATCTGGGCTTTGAGAAATCGGCATAAATAAGTGATGGCTGAGTGCCCCTTCTTTAAGCAAATGCTGTCTGAAAGAAGGTGATTCCACTCCAGCAGAAAGATCACAAAATGCCAGCAGTTATACACAAATTCACTTGCACTTCACCAATACATAAACACTGCATACTGAGTAAAAATGTTTTTCCTCCAAAAATCATTGTCTTGACTCAGGAACAAAGGGGAACAAGAACAGTTTCTTCCCACAAGCTTTCTTCCTATCACTGTCTTGAACACCCTGATCCTATTGCCTCAGTTACCCCCCATTACCATGCAATGCCTCATAGATGCGAATAACTCACTGTACTTATTTTATTGTCAATATACTTATCCTAAGATTCCTTGCAATGCGCTCTTGCACTTTTTGTACATGCTGCAGCCACACATGAATGTTGTATATGTCAACCAGAGTGTATGTGACCATTGTCTTCTCTTAACTAGATGGATGGATGGATTGATGGATGGATAGATAGATAGATAGATAGACAGACAGACAGTCTATTTGGACAAAAGTATTGGGACACACCTCTTAATCACTGAATTCAGGTCTTTCATTCAGATCTTTTGCCACCAGTGAAGGACATTGCATGTTTACAGTACCACAATATACACATTTAGACAGAAAAATGACATTTAGACATTAGTTGACATTTACAATAAACAGACAACAATAACCAGTAACTGTGTCTGTACCTGCATTATGTATGAGAACCACTGACAATCAGGGACAAATTTCCTGCGTGTGTGAACATACTGGGCCAATAATCCTGTTTCTGATTTGTATCTCAACATGCTGTGAATGGAAATTTCCACCCTTGTTAGGCTTTGTAAGTAAACAGTACTGAGGCTCGATATTCTGCAGGCCATCCGGAGGCTGAGATTAATGTCCACCCTGCCCGCTATGGCCACTTTGATGCCGTCGGTAGCCCTTCGGTGAGTGGGAGGGAAACACTGCACAGCAAGGCCGCCATTGCAGATGGAACCTGCTGCAGCGGACAAAGGTCGTTCGGCTATTTTTAAACCGGTTCGCAAATTACCCAAGCAAATTAGCGCCAGTTATTCTTTGTGCCTCGTGTCAGTTAGCGACGTCGTCAAGATATGCACGCGCACCCTCCCGCATGGAGATACGCGCACACACAAGCATCGCAATAGGCAGAGGCGTGCTGTACATCGCAGGGAAGGCACCGCGAGCTGTCGAGAACGGCTAATTATAGCTACTTTTTAGTGTCACTGCGCGTCGAGATTACGAGGTGCTAAAGAGAAATCCCTGTACGGCCGTATTCAATCCCTATATTTCTATAAGATTGCAAGCCCCGATCAGACGTGTTACATCACTATCAACGCAGCTGATCTATATTTAGCGATAGCCCTGCTAAATGGTTATCTGTATGGATATGGGTGATAAGCGGACAGGCCTAAACCTAAGATAATTAAAATAAAAGTGATGAGAAGGTCATCTATGTTACGGTGCATTTATTCCGGACCTGTGGAATCAATTGGGGGTTAAGCAAAGTGACAATTGGATTGATACTGTCGATGAACAGCTTGCATTTCAGGCCCACTCCTGAGGTGCAGTATAAATAGATTAAACAGGTATACGGCGGGATGGGAAGACGTGGCGCGCGGCGACGGGCGCTGCCTAGCCCCCTTCCTCCAGATGCTCGTTGTGTGGTGCACGTGGAGCCCGCCACCTACCACCTGCCCTACTTTCTCCTAATTGTGTAATCGCACTACAGCCCGCCAGGCAGAGGTAAGCTTTCATTAAACGGGACTCGGTGTCATTTGCGTTGTCATCCGGTTAAGTTTTACAGCAAAAGTGTATCACTGCCCCCCCCCCCCCATGTAACCCCGTGGGAATAATCTTATCTGCCACATCATGGCAATTAACTCCATTGCTGCTGTTTGCTTTCAGAACAGGCCACTCCGGTGAGTTCTAATGAGCCTGAAGGAGAAGAAATAAAATATTAAGTGACTTAAGAGTGATTACAGTTGCAGGTCGAATGAAAGGATGCTTTGTTTGCCATTTGCACTGGTGCAGGTACATTACAATGTTTATTGCTCACATATGACATTATTGCACCCATGAGCAAATCTTGGGGTCTGTGTTGGGTCCTTGATAGAATGTAGATTCAGGGGGCCCAAAATTTTTAGGTACGCCATGTAAGTCCGTACTGGGGCAGGCCATTTATCTGGCACCGCTAAAGCATTTTGGGGGTTAATTAAGGGTCTTGCTCAAGGGCCCAGCAGAAACATGACTATCCAGTGGAGGCTGAGGCTCAAACCAGCAACCCTCCGATTACAGGCATAGAGGCTAAATCCGAGGAGCCACATGCATTGTGTATAAACAGGAGAGGTCCACCTGAAGCAATGGAAGCTCTTCTGTCGGTCTGGCATGTAGCTCGGCCGCTGGCGCCCCCTGCTGGGCTCTCTGTAGTGTGCTGCGAAAGTGCGGGCAGTGCAGCCCTTTCTCAAGCTGCGGTCAGTTAAACAAATTAGCTTAATCCCATCAAGCACCACAATTACTGTCTGCTCATATTAGGCCACATCTGACCAGGAACAGTTTGCCATGCCTAGTGGGTCACTGACACCGCTCCGATCTCTGAGCACCATGTGACCAGGACGGCCATGCTCACGGCTTTGCCCCCACCCATGGGCGTAATTTATTGGGGGGCCTCTGCCCCCACCTCAACTGTCCCCCCTCCACCGCAGATGGAGAGCTGAGCTCACGACCTTCAGCTTAGAGACCTGCACCCTCACTCAAGCCAACAAAAGGTCAGGCAAGAACTTAATGGACTCCTGGCTTCTCTATCTCGACTTCTTTGACTAACCTGAGGGAACACAGGAGCACAATTGGGCTCAGCTCACCCCCGACCCCGACAGTGATGAAACATGGGCCTGCCAAGTCCAAATCAGACTGGAGTTGTTTAGGAACAGCACTGCGTTTCCGACAGTCAGCTTACAGCTAATGAGCTGCAACATTTGCTGAGAGCTCAATGTTGCAAAACACTAGCTAAAAATATAGTGTGACACCTTTAAAAATTATATATTTTCTTGCTTACCTTAAGCTAAAATGAAGTTGGCAGTGATACCAAAATCAACTTGTAAGAGGGACTTGGGATTGGAATTGCATTACAGTTGTAAATTCGATCCAATTCAGAATCAGAATCAGAGTATTTATATTATCCCAGAGGAAATTGTTTGTATCTACCGACTGTACAGTACACAGCTATAGAAAAGACGGGAACCGACAATACACAAGGCTACATGCAACTATATCTATATAAAAATGAATAACTAAATGTATGAAGATGGTAATAAATAAGTGTGCGAGCACGAAAATAAGTACAACACTCTGGTGAAAATATACAAATTTGCTGGTAATTATTGCACAAAAAAAGATATTTGTAAAAACAGGTAGTAGTTCTTCACTGCTCTGTCTTTGCTTGGTTTTTAGACTAAAATGGTTATTGACAAAAAATGCAGTGTGTAGTTCTGCAGACAGATCACAGATACGCATGACAAATATCAGAATAAATCACTAAGTGATCTGATGTAGTTTGCTTAGACTGTGATTACCGTCACTTGGCTTAGCCAAAGCAGACTGCAGTCTTACCCACCAATAATTTTTACTGGATTATCCACCTGTTCATCCATCTATCTTCCATAGCCACTTATCCAGTGCTGAGCCGTTGGGTGAGGCTGGAGCACAGGGCACAAGGCCGGGGATTGCACAGACAGCGATACTGGTTTCACTAAGTGTTACTGGGACATAATACATTTCTCAAAACCACAACATCAGGAGCAGGCCGGTACCTGAACCAATATCCATCAAAGCAGATGACGAAAATCCCCAATGACGTCGTCCCAGCTGCCCCAATGAAGACCTTATTACGCATGAACACGAGAGCCGCTCACCGAATGGCACTTTCTTATTTTTGCAGCCCTGTTCATAAATCATCCTAACAGCGAAGCACTGTAATTAATATGACAGATTTTACAACTTTCATGTATTTGCTTCTAACGCTGAACAGATGTGGCAGTGCTTTATTTCATGACAGTAAATTCAATTTAGAAGGCATTAGGGTAATCTGGACATCGTTTTATTAGTTTTGAATGATAGTGTTAATGACTCGTAACAGAACGGCCCGCTTAATCCACTTATAATGAAACAGGCAGAAAGATGCTTTCAAATGATGAAACAAACAATAACTCATTGCAAACTGTGGCGCCAGTTTTTCCCGCGAGATTCACTCCCAAATGTGTGCCTTTGTTTATCCCAAAATCATTTTGCGTGTAGCTCCACGGTAGCGCCATTTCAAAGAAAGTGCGACATGAAGCATAAACTAAAACCAAAACCCGCAACCAGAAATAACAACCAGATAGGCTATGGGCAAAAAATAGCCCCCCCCTCGCATCAATCAATCAGCCGCAACAGGATGAGATGGAATTGATCACCGGTCTGGTCGAAATTCCTCAGTTTATTTTCGGAGGCGCGTAAGACAATCCGATCCACCATAAATACACACCATTGCACATAGTTGCCAACAAATACACTGATTTATGTCGTTGATGGTCCCCTCTGCACATTGATCTGGGCTGCCACTGGGAGATTGCTGTGCTGGCTTTCGTGCGCCTTACCGCGAAGGACAGGCTTCCACCCTAATAGGGGGTGACACCGTGCTCACAGACGTTACTCTCCGTGGCGCAGCTGTTAAATATGACAATTTGGCCAGGGAACATAATTACCCCCCAGGAGATGTGGAAGAATAATGGCACCCGTGGAATCGCACCATCATGCGTCCCCTCCCTTTATCTGTCATGTGTGAATTTCTAAATGCAGGTTATCATATTCCTTGCAGGAGAAACAGCTAGAATTTGCACAGATGGATGGGTATTCCTTCTGTACAGATATCAGCCACAGAGAGCGGGTTAAAACAATGGCAGCGACCAGGGGCAGATTTTTTGTTTCTGGGGTCCCTAGTGTAGTGACTGTTTGTGGCCAACAGGGGGCCCCCAAACTTTGGGAGCCCCACACAAATGCATGGTTTGACGGCAAGGCAGACTTGCGCTCTGTGTTCCGCTCTTGCACTCTCTATCCTAGACTCCCTGCTCTGTGTCCTTTTAATACTTTTGGACAATAAGGCATTGGATTATTTTCCCTGAACTGTAACATGAGAACATGAGAACAGACCGAACGCTGTTTCTACCTCTCAGGCTCGTAATCCCCGTTTTTCCCCTTGAATGATTTTGACTGAGCCTATCCCAGGAGCAAGAGAGACCAGTGGGATTTGAGTAAGTTAAGGAAAGTTAAACACTGAAATGTAAATCATGGGTAAGACTGTATATATGTAAAAGGAAAGCCTTTGTGAAAGAGTTACTAATCTTTAAGTGTGCCATTCAGCCCTTACATTTCATTAAAATAAACAGAGAGATCAATTACAATGATACCCTCTTCTAGAACAACAAAATTAGCAGCTAATGCTAAGCAGGAATGCGTGTAATCCAAAAAAAAAAATTGCCCTGACTGTCTCTGCACCAGCAGTTTAACGCCAGGATGAAAAGAGACCTAATTATGCCTACATCCGTGTAGCTAAAATGTTGACCACCTTGAATATAAAAGGCAGCTGTCGTCTGTCGAATATATGGTAGTCAGGCAGGCCGCAGGCGGCCATGCAAATCAGCCTGTTTAATTACGACCCAGCCCCCGGCTGCCGGAGAGGGCAAGATTTAGCCGGAACGCGTTGGCAGTCATGAGAAGGCGCCGCTTCTGCTGCGCCAGCACAGTCGTCCACCTTAAGCAGGGTCAGGGGGAAGGTAAAGTTCAGAATAAGGTCCGGGGGCGTGAGATAAAAGGAAGCGTCCCGGAAAACTGCTGCGGCAAGGACTGCCTGCTCCAGAACTGCCAGCTCATGGAGCAAAGTGTGCATGACGCCCACGTTAGCTAGGAGGAAGGAGTTTTAATATCCCTGGATGTCGCGGGGTGTAACGGCACGATTAAATGCACTTCATCACGTTTTCCCTAATTGCAGTGAAAATGGGCCAATGATGAGCTAACTGAAAGGGACGAAGAAAATTATCAGATTATTTATCCTCAGAGGTTAACGAGCTCCCACATGAAGGTAAATGCAATAGTTCCAACCCCTCCAGTAATGCAGTTTCCAAGCTGTTTTCTTCCCGCCTCAGCGAAAGCGATAAACATCCATCCTTCTGGTTGTGGGACAGAATGCCGATCACTGGAATAGGGCTGGAAATGAATTGGACAAATTCCGGAGAGTGCCCCCTAGAGCGTCAGGGTTAAACTGCAGGCCAACAACACCAAGATTCTACCTTGGCCACAATCTTTACACTGCAGTTACATGTAGTGGGAGAGGCAGGGACATAGGTCCTCAGGCACCTTTTGCGTTAGCTGAATACATGCATTTAGCAATAGTGGCGAATGGGTGAATACAGCTTGTCCATCTTGGTTTTCCAACGCTAACTCTCTAGAGATGCACCTGTAGCACTGGTGTTTTCCTGAGCTGAATTAAGTGTGTACAAATATATACCAAATACAGAAAAATAGGTGTTCTTAAAATGTGTTATTGCCTGGAGCCATATGTTCACATGGATAGGAACAGACCATTTCAGCCAATATTTTTATCTGAAGGAATTTAATCCCTGCAAAAATCTGGAATGAGGCCTACAGGCTAAGTAACATATATACTGCGGACAGTAACAGATGATTTGTTGACCGTGCTTTAGTACTTAACTGTGTCACTGAGAGCCTTGTACTAATTTTTTGCAGAATGCTAGAAGGATTGTGCTGCACATCTTGAAGTCATTAGCACCCAACACTTAAGAGGGTCGTCCTAGCCTTGCCCTAATTTTGTGCTCCAAATGTTGTACTGGGTGTAGGTCTAAGCTCTATGCTGATTACTACAGTGTTGTGCTTCTCTCCTGCTCTCAAGTATAAGCCTATATTAGGTGAATTTCGGTTCCGCTTGTCACCACACAAATAGCGCTTGTCGCATGTAGCACTGATCCCATTGGCTGGAAGTTGAATTCCTGCAGATAAGGAGAGACTATTATATTCGAGGGGGGGTGGGGTGGGAACCCTGCAGGCATTAGAACAGCAGTTCAGTGCGTGCTACTAGTAGCTACTGGTAAATCACTGGCAACGGCGTATGAGACATTAGGAGGATACAACTTAATAAATTAACTACAAAGGTCTATTTACTCTAGGGATGGGCCATCTTATCTGCAAAGGGCCGGTGTATATGCAGGTTTTTGGGATAACCTTTAGGTCAGCTGTTCAAACCTCGGTGTGCAAATCAGTCCATTAATTAGTAATCTAATTAGGGAGTTGCAGTGTAAACCCATATACACAATGGCCCTTTCTGGATAAGACTGGCTATCCCTCATTTACTCACATAACACTGTTTAGAAATCAGATAAATTTTACTGTCACCCTCACCCCCCCCCCCCGCCCCGGGCCTTGGTTCACAACTTTTACTTTCGCCACCCCCATGTCAGCGATTTGTAGTGTCATCTCTGCCCCCCCAAACCGACATCTGTAAAACCAGGTAAGATGGCCTTAAGATAAACCTAAACCTAAACCTAGCTGCATCAAAAGCATTGTGGTAGTTCTCAAACCCTACAGACTATTTACAAACGAATAAAACTCTTATATATACATGCATGCATGTAAATGCGTGTGCAGACTTGGTCTCGAACTGAAAATCTCTCTCCAGTCAGCTGACCGAAGTTAGCAACCCTGGATTAGGTTGGGGGTGTCGTGTCAAGGAGATAGAAGTAGCCCCCAGTCTACAGATGGACACTAAAGAGCCTGTATGAACAAACCTCTGCTAATAAGTGCCCCCCCCCGCCGTCGTCTGCGGCGCTTTGTCGACAGCAGGTGTAAATGCGCGCAGATTAGCAGCCTGACTTTGGGGTCGCTGAGATGCACACGCAGTGCAGTGGAACAGACTGGTCACACATATGTAGATCACCTTAATATACACAACGATGCGGATGCTTTGGCTGCGCTGCTGTAATACGCAGGCCAGCGTTGTGCAAATTTACACCTTTAAGTATTTATCAAGGCTGACAACTGCTGCGTGGGATATTACTGCATTATTGATATTATTTGTGGTTGGGATGTTACATAAATTCAGTTATACAACTGATCTTTCACATAAAAGTATTTGGCATAAAACAATTTAATCCAGTGTTTGCCAGTGGATTACCATTATAAACAGGCATTTAGGTGCATTAATTAACATTATGCTGTTTGTTAATGCTATTAGTTTTTTTTTTCTTTTCCTTATTAATGTCAAATTGCAGATTCATCAATAAGGCACAGATTGCCTACACTGTTTTTTTGAATGATGTTATATTATCTGTACTTCAATCACAAAAATGGATAGAGCAGGGATTCTTTGCAAGTCAATTTAGTTTAATAAATCGTAAAGCTACTTTATAAAGCCTGGTAAACTAACCTAAGGTTAGGGCTGGTAAACTAATCTTGAGGAGCCACATTTCAGACCTGCCAGCATCACAACTCTGAGCCACTTTTCTTAGGAACAGGGGCCAGGTTCAGCAAAAAAAATTGGCATTTTTACTGCTTTTAGACTCTCACACCCTCTAATCAATAAATATTTCATGCAGTCTATTTCAGAATGGTCCCTTGCTCATTGACACGTGCTGGGGACCTCGTACCCGGAGTCGTATGGGCTTGGCTGACCCCTGTCATGTCAAACAATTGGCTGGCGTTTGGAATCCGGCGCTGCCGTCACGTCCCCCACGAAGCCTTGCCCCCACCCAATGCCTCTTAAGTCAGCAACACAGCAATCGAAATGACTTTCATTACCGTCATACCGTCGACTCCACAATAAGTCACCCTATAGCAGGAGACGATGACCAACTGAGTGGACCAGGCCCACTTAGGAATGCTGACAGAACGTTAAATTGTTCACTGTACAACACACTCTGCTCCGAATGACTGCGAGCTGGATCTCCTGAAATGCGTAGTTCCAGACCCGAATAATAGAGCCCGGAGTTATGCAATCAGACATTCCGTGCCCATCTGCGTTTCCTATTAAAACACAGTCCCCCCCCATTGCCCCAGTCTCTAATTATGCAGTGGGGAATATTGCTTCTTGTATTCCTGTTCTGAAAAGAACAAAACCCGACCAGTTAAAATGGATCTCAGATCCCAACATGAATGTGTGGATTCATAATTGAACAGCTGCCAAATCACTCATGCAGCTCTGTCTTTTAACTCTGTCCTGCCATAAATCAGATAAAGCTACATCCTTCCCTTATGCAGTACAAGTCCCTTACCCCCCCACACCCCATCCCACGCCCAGGCGCATCAGAAGATGATGCCTGTCAGTTCAGTGTTGGGCTTCTTCAGCAAACCACTGTGTACATCTTCACTTCTGGCAGTTCCTTGTGGAAAAACACTCTAAGGTAAAACCCAGCCCTCTGGGGGAAAAATGGCTATTTTATTACCTGAAAATGGTGTGCCCCGACATATAACTGAACAGATTTGGAAACACTGTTCCTGAATTATTGAAACGACCCAGGATGATGTATGCTCCGTGAACGGGCGGAAATGGCACCTGTAGTCAAAGGCGGCTCTCTGGTTATAAATCACTGAAACACGAGGGCCACATTTTAAGCTGTTTGCAGCATAATGGCTTTTACATGCAGCACAAAATAAAGATTCGATTCAGCTGCACCCAGCAGACCTAAACAAATATTACACCCCTTGCCAAAAGCTCTTTAAAATTGACAATAGCTGTCGCCCAGACTCAAGAATTGGCCATAACAATTTGATTGACCTTACAAATGGAGCAGCTTAGAGTCGAGACAAGCATAATGTGCCTCCGGACCCTGACTTGTGGAAGACTCGCTACGCTGAATCTAGAGGAGGGTGGTGCTACAGTAACTCTTAACACCTGCAGGCACTTTATAATTGTTCCTCAGGCAAAAGCCGGATTTTCTAATGCCTCAGTCTGTTGTTTCAGCTCCGGAGAAAAGTGCTTGAATAAATTGATGTACATTTTTGGCTTTAGGCAGGAATTTGTTCAAGATGAGTAAATTCTCCTGATAACGCCTACATTCTGTATTACACTCTCGTCAAGAGGTTTTTTTTTTTATCCTGTTGTAGATCTTCTTAAGATATATCTAGCGTGAAAGTGTTGCCAATAGTCACATTCTAAAGATGAGATATCACGAAAGAACAACTTTAAGTGGATGTTTTGAAAAACACCCAGAGCTATTGGTTCGAGCTGTTAATTCTCATCAATATCCCCTAGGATGTATTAAGAGCTTTACATATATAAAAAATTGTTGCCAGTTTCTGGTTTCCACACCATGATATTTGATGATATAAGGGAATTTTAACAAGGTCATCCTTGCATTTATACCTTTTTTGATAGATGTGGGGGCAAATATTTGGGGTGAGCAGTGGCATGTGACACCCATCTTTCAAAATACACACGGGCCGTATGTCTTTTAGCTCAAGGTGGAGGTTAGGGCTGAGGGCAGCTTGGGTGTGCTTCTCCAGGCCAGGACCACAAAGAGGAGCATCCAGTCCCAGCACAGACGCCATGCATTCCTGGAGTTTAAGGACCTCCGGCAGAACATCTGGGGCCCAGGAGCATAATATCACAAGCAAACCAGATCTGCTCACATTAAACATGCATGGCAAGCCCTGGGGGGGGGGCATTGCCGTGCGTTAAGGCATCTGGCTTATGCTGGATGCTGCATGATGCTGCATGATGCTGCATGATGCTGCCTGCTGCCTCATACATGCTAACATTTTTCGTTATTTCATAATACATACCGATTAAGGTTCTTTACTTGACATAAGCAGGGACGAACTGAAACAGAGAGGGTGTTCATATTTAATCAGATGAATATATATGATGCTGACGCCAAAACCGCAGTACAAATCAGCCAGGCTGGCGCCACAAATACCTCCATCATAGAGGACGCGCATGTAATTTACATGTAATTGTCACTTTAAAATACCCTTTCAAACATAATTTCATTAGAGTTAGTGTTGCAGAATTAATTCATCCTTGCCTATAATTGGATCGTTCTCCTGAAACTTGGGTGGCATTTGATTTGAGAGTCTCATGCATGACCTCATCAATCAACAATGGGTTATATCTCACCGCAGGAATTAAAAGAAAGATACTTTATTTGCCATTGGAATATGTCTGAGTACAGGTACATAGAAATTCTTCAGTTTTTACATGCCTCATCTTGCTCTCTATGACAGACACAGACATGTATATATAGGTGAGAGTTTTAGGGTTAGTGTGCAGGGAACGGCAGTGTACAACCCCCACAGCTGGGGTTAAGAGCTTTGCTCACGGACCCACAGTGATTTGATTGCTCTGCCAGCCATGGGGTTTAAACCCACAACCTTTGTGGCATTGCTAATCCACTGAGCTACAGTACTGTACTTGCAGTCAAAGAAAATGATGTTTAAATGATCTTCATGTTGGTATAAAACTATGATATTATGCCTGTCAAAGTGTGTCAGCTTAGTCATGTCAAAACATCTACTATAATCACCCCAGTATTTGCAGCAACTGTTCAATACATGGATATATTTTTTGACCCAACCACTACCCCACCTTGACTGGCTAATACATAAGTCACTGAGTTATTTAACTAATTCAATTAATTAATTAAGTGAGCTGGTGGTGAAATGTATCATGGAATGGCTGAGGTGCCCCTGAGGAGAGGTTTGGAAACTGAAGCAGTGTTCATCTAGCCATCCAGCAAGTTAGTATCTTTTTAAAGAACAAAAGAAATTCTTGTTTGTTTTTCATTGTGTCTCTGTTAATTTACATGCATTCTAATGTTTTTTTTCCCTGAGCAAATACACACTTACTCCCCAGTTAAATAGCCTTAAACATTGTCTTTGACAGCCTAAGACATTTTTGCAGTACTGAACACTCCGGCATATTAGTATATTAATTATTATATTAATGTAACTCAGAGAGACTTTGCAGAGACCTGGTGAGAGTGTACATATTCTATACATGTAAGTTGTGGGTTCACCTATAGGTGGATGGAGAATCTTCCAAATACTAAGCAATGGATGGAGGCAACAGGGATTCTAAATCATATCAGCTCACTAAACCGTATTACTTCCTGCTTCTTGTTTGAATCGTTTTTATCCAATCACATTTCTCCAAGTTCAAACAGGTAAGCTTGTGCCTAAATCTTAAACAGCATATTTGGAACAATACTAATATTCAAACAAACAGATAGGTCAGTAAATTGAACAATTTGCACGAAAATAATTTTCCGATGGTATACAGGTTGGTTGCCTGTGAGCGAACGCAGCGTGTTCATGCGTGATGCGCTATGAAGCAGAGCCGGCAGCTCCCCGTGAAGCGCTGTGGCACAGAATGCCCACACAATATCACGCTTCTCACTTACAGCAGCTTTAAAACTTGAGCTTTGCTTCTCTCATAACAAGAAAGAAATTTAGAAATCCCTTCTCTCCCGCAGGAATCTCAAGGCCGATTGCGGTGCAGTGAAAACAAGAAAAAACGTCCTACGCTCTTCTGTTCCTTCCCAGCAGCCGGGGCATGACAGCACCTTGTAGGATTAAGGGGTGACCTTTCTGCGAAGTGGGGGCTGCGATTCGGCTGACTGGCGGACGGACCGACACCCGGCTGCCGCCGGGGACAAAGGAGCACTTTCACAGGAATCGTTCACAGGTGCATGTTCATACCGTCGACTCCACAATAAGTCACCCTATAGCAGGAGACGATGACCAACTGAGTGGACCAGGCCCACTTAGGAATGCTGACAGAACGTTAAATTGTTCACTGTACAACACACTCTGCAATACTAGTTACTCCTGTGCTGTTACTACGGAATTCCATGCAATACTTCCCCTGACATTCTGTGTTACTGTGTACTGTTGTCTATTATTTATTGTTACTGTCTATTACTGTTCAAATGTCTTTTACTATTTAACTGTGTGTATTGTGCTCCTGTAAACCAGCACTTTCTTTCGGGATTAATAAAGTATCCGTCTGTCTGTCTGCCTGTCTTTCTGTCCATCTCTCAAGGCCAGGTAAGAGCAGACCTGCAATAATTTGCTAGAGTATAAAGACCGTCACATACAGCTGTCCACTCCAAAGGCAATGGGCAGAGAGATAAAAAATGAACAAGGAGTCCCCCCCCCGCCAACCCCCCGCCTAGCACATTTCATCAGTGATTCATGAGCGTACCTCCCCCCAGTGGATCCACTGCTCCTGAATACGAATCGCAGGCCACAGCAGACGGATAACCGAGAGCTCAGGCGTCCACAGCAGATGAGTAAGGTTTTCTCTCCGTGTTTTGCCACCCCCACCAAAAGCTGCCCAGCAGTAGGGAACCCTAATCCAGCAGACATTTCAACAAATACACAATAATTCAACAATACTGTCCCTTCCACGTTCTATGTAAGCTGAACCTGTTCCTCATCTTTTCCACCGACAGTCATTTCCATTCAGGTCCATTTCAGAGTGGCCTGTTCTAGCTCAGTGGTGGCACCAGTTATTTTAAACCTGAGGAAATCTGGATTAATTTGAAATCTATGCTTTCGTACATGACATTCCAGAAGGCAAAGAGTAATTGAGAGCTGTGGGTTTACTGATATTTTTTTGGAGAACCACAGATGTAATACAGCAGGGGTTTTGGAAACTTAAAGAAATAATTGATCTGTTTTCCCCCCCATTTTATACCAGTATCCCATGCCATGCATGCAGGTGGGGAATGGGAATTGAATGCTGTGGCCTCCTTAGCTGTGTGGGGGATTCAGCAGAACCCAGCATGCGACACACCACACATGCAAATGGAGGTGTTTTGGGGGGGGGGGACGAGGGACCATATGCCTCACAGCATCTGCATGTGGCACCGGGGACTTGCAGTTCAGCCGTTCTGGAATCTTAATCCCGATCATCATGAAGGATAACAAAGCTGCGTGTTCATGTAGCCATGAAGGGTGTTTAAAGTAGTGCTTAACGGAAGAATTTAATGGAGAATAAACAGAGCAACTAGCTATGTAATGGGTAACCATGTGACCCTGAAAATGACACACAACACGCAGTGCTAAAGAAAAGGGCGTGGCCCTGGTATTATGGGTAAGATCATGTGATCTGAACTCTTCCATCCATCTCAGGGTCTCTCACCCTCAGAAGGCTATTTAAAGGAGCCCAGTGATCTGCCTCCTTCATTCCTATGGATGAACTCCTCAGTTAAAAGATGGACCTGCCGCTGGGCCTGACAGTCCCCACCCCCATTCTGATGCTGTGCGGGGGGGGGGGGGGATGGGTAGCCACAGCTGGTCCGTGTGCAATCCGCCGTTCAATCATGCTGCACGTGATTACATCTCCCGATGTGCTGTCGGGGCGCGGATCTGCCCTTGACCTCTCTGCCTGCCTACCCGCCCTCAACCCCCCCCCCCCCAGCCAGGGCTGATCGCACATCTTCCATGCCGTCATAGAGTGTAATAAGCCGCGCGGCTGGTTTCCTTGCTCTGCTTCTATTTTTGTGTGTGTGTTTGTGTGTATGGGGGGGGGGGGTTCCTCTGTGCCTAGTGGCCCCATCCGCAGCAGATGGAATGTGGGGACACTTGACTTGCCAATGAGGGGAAATCCCCTTACGGGCTCTGGATCCAGTGAGAACAATGCAGGGCCGGCTGTCTTGGCTGCGGAGCCTCCTGTCTCCTCCCTAGAGCTACGCCAGTGAAGCTCGCCTGCTAATCCACCTCTTGACAGGCCAGAGTCTCACCACATCGGACCCAGGCCCAGTTAGCCTCCACGCTGACGCTCAGACAGTGCCTGGGACCCACTGCTGGCTCTCCCTCACAAAACACCTGAGTCCTTTAGATCTTGGTTTGGTTCCAACATTCAGGCTGAATGAAATTAGGTCCCTTCCACCCCCTGAAACTAACACTCCTGCAAGTTAATAGCTTATATCCCTCATTTTTGAGTAATTGGAAGTAAATGAAAGAGAGGCTTCATCCTTCAACATTTTATTACTTAAAATTAACAATTAAGACATCACCAAACAAAAGCGCTAGACCCCATTACCATTAAAAACCAGAATATACTGACCGAACCAGATCTTTAATAGCAACAAAAGCAGCATCTTTCCAAAAAAAAGAATGGAGCTGCAAGATTAAAGGCATTCCCAGGCAACTAATGAGTGCATCAGCCACATTGCTGAGGCTAATTATGTGTCACATTATCAAGGTTAATCACGTGCACGCTGTCAAAGTTGGACGACGAAGTGCAAGAACTGGAAGCAAGCTATTTAGCACAAGACTAATCTGTGTTAGCAAAGTTACTACTAGTGCCCGGAGAAAAGCTCACAATGTTTACCGAGTGTCTTAACTGCATAAAGAAATTAATTCAGAATAATAAACAATGCCTCTTCAGTCTGTTTTACTGTTGAATTTCACTGTCTGCAAAACATCGCTCAGAATTTCACGGGGTACTTGTACAGACATCCCATCTTAGGCATGCTGACTTCAGAGGGATAATCAGGGTGTGTGTGTGTGTGTGTGTGGGGGGGGGGGGGCGGGGGCTGGGGGCTGGCTAGGCTTGGGCGGGTACCACATTATTTTCAATCAAATACCCCCCTGGGGGCAAATTTTCCCAGGATACTCTGGAATATCAGTGCCTTTTAAAATACTGTCAAAAGGCGGTATTGCACGGAATAATGTCTCGATGGGATGATGGTATTAACAAGTAGATACTTACCAAGCCTAGTGCTAGCTGGCTGACCCTGAGTGGCCAATCAGGGACTCGGGAGAGTGGCCGGTTAGCTTTTGTGCTGGTTAGAAACAAAATAATTTTACTAATTTAAAATTGAGCCGGTAGGGAGCAAAATCATTTTAGAACTGTAAAATTCTACAACAACGCTTCAGAATGTTAACCAGCCACTTTTCTAATGCACAACAAACCACATTTGCTCCGCATAGAGAAAAGCGCAAATACGCGGCACAATCAGTGTGATCACGAGTTAACTGAGTCAAGCAGTGCGTGGTTGCAGAGGTCCCTTAACGAATCCCTCACTATTGCTAATCACTGGAAGTTTCTCAAACGATGGATGTTACCAAGAGACCGAACGGGACTGAATAAGTCAGATAGCTTGAAACATTCAATATGCTATTTATTATTTATTTTCTTCTTGAAATATCGGTATATTTATTGGGATAATAATGACTTGAAGTGTGGCATCATTTATCAAAGCTTCCCCAGAACGAAGACAGAATAGGCTGATCTTGAGGATAAAACTCCAGGCTGGAAATTAGTCCCACTCCATGTCTGCTGGCTGGGTTTGAGGTGGTAAAACTTATTGCTGAATAGCGGAACGACAATTTCCGGGAAGTTGTCCATCATTCGCGGGTGTCAGGGAGCTGCTGTCAGTTTGCAGGAGACTCCCGGAACTTCTGGGAGAGGTAGGATGTCTGGCTGTTTCACGGCGAGACAAGCTGCAGGATCCGTTCAGCACAATCTAATAATGTATACTGTGCTGTCATACGGGCCCGTCGAAGTCTTTTCACTCGTGAACAAAAGATGTTGAAATGTTGGGAAGATGTTGTATTTACTAAAGAACCCAATACATTTTCATCCAACGGATGGAATTCGGAGCGGCGATCTTACATCATTTTTACAGTGCCCCAGAGAGAGGACAGAAGCAGACAGATCAAATAGCGGGTAAATAGTCCCTCTCAAACTTACTGCAGTACTGCAGAGCCAAAACAAGCCTGCAGGCTGTTTTCATTCATATTTGTGGGTAATTAGGATATATCTAAAGAAATTAGATAATTAGGTCTTACTCGCCTTTTTTCCCCATGACTTCAAATTAATTATGAAAATGCAGAGAGAGGAGTGTATAACTCCTGTCACAAGACAGAAAACAGAAAGAACATTTCAATTTGGTCTTTTTATAAGGACCAAAATTCTGCGACAACAACACAGCATATAATGGAGTACCCCAATATTCCCAATTACCCACAACAAATAGGATTAAGAGTGATTTATTAACTAATTAGTTGCACTCATTCGATGATAATTACTCAATTAATTTACTAAAGATAAGATTCTGAATATCAAACAAACACGCCCTCCACAAGCGACCAGCGGCTGAAAATTGTATTATTCAAAACGCCAAATGCGTCCATGCAGCTGCCCAGGTTTCCCCGCATGTCAGACTGCGCTGTTTTCATCTTGGGCTTGGCTCAAGCCTGGCGTGCACACAACACTGTCCTGCAGGTCCGTTTACAGTCAGCGGCGTGACACCAGAGGACATCCATCGCATTCAGCTGGGGGCGGCAGGCAGGCAGAGTGAAGGATCTGCCAGGGGGGGATGGCTCACCTTGGCCCGCAATCTGAAAACTGCGGCCGCTGATGCCAATTTTAAACTGAATGCATTTTTCAACACAGTGCATTTGGATCCAAAGCCCCAGTCAGCCGTGTGGGGAATGGAAGCTGAAAACAGTGATCAGTTTGTCGTCTTTCCTCAGCATTGTGTCTTTTTCACATCAAAGCCAGCAGCAAATGTTTACTCTAAAGCACAATATTACAGCGTTTCACTCAAAAAACCTTGAATCAACACATCCAGCTTGTGGCGGATTCTGCGAGCTACAACTCTTGGTTAGTTCTCAGAATACCCAATGGGGGTAGAAAATAACTGTTTCCTTGGTGGTGAACCAAAAGGACAACCTCGAGAATCACACATTCTCTTTGTTCGTATTCGTTCAGCCTAGACCTCTTTCGCTGCTATTTGTGAACGCTGGAGTTTTCTGATTTATTTGGCCTCAGTAACCTGACATCAGAGCGTTGACAACAATCCCAAGACCCATAATTTCCACACACAGCCCAAAAACATATCAGTGCTGAATTTGTTTACTTGTGTTTGTATCAAATCAGATCTTGCGCTTTATGTTTACATTTCTGTCCCATTTGGCCCAGCCCTGCTCTGTCCTCAGTTTTCCCCAAGACGAAAAGACATGGAAATAAATTGCTTCTCACCCCTAGATCCCCAAGCCATGTTGTTACACGTATATCTCCTCTAGAGAAGCTCTGACAGAATCATACCTCAGTCAAGTACAAAATTTTACATGCAAAAGTGAAAAACAATGTTTCATATTTTACAATCCCATTTCCAAAAACGTTGGGACGCTGTGTAGAATGTAAATAAAAACAGAATGCAATAATTTACAAATCATATAAACTCACATTTAATTGAAAATAGAACAAATGTTGAAATTGAAAAATTTTATTGTTTTATGACAAATATATGCTCAGCTTGAATTCCATGCCAGCAACATGTTTAAAAAAAATAGGGGCTAATTAGGTTAATTGGCAACAGGTCACTAAAAGAGCCCCCCAGAAAGGCAGAGACTCTGTGCAATGAAGATTCTGTGAAAGACTGTGGGCAAATAGTGCAACTGTCATGACCTGCTCGTCCGATCCTCCTGTGTGCCACACCCCCCCTCGTTACCTCGTGTTAATTCCGATTGTAGTCACCTGTTGCCTGTTATTCTCTGCTTGCCTAGTGTGTATTAGTCCGCGTTCAAGTCTGTTTCCCTAGGTCTGTCATTAACGTGGTTTTGCCGTGTGCATCCCTTTGTCCTGTTCGCTCGAAATAAGCCCCGTTTGATACTATTCACGGCTCTCTCGCCTGCTTCCCCGCTCACCGACACCTGGACGTCACAGCAACCATCGAAGAATAATGTTCCTCAATGTTCCAAAATTTTTTGCCAAAGAATTTGGAAATTTCATGATCTATGGTACAAAGTTATCCAGAAGTAATCTCTGAGAATCCGGAGAAATCTCTGGACACAAGGGACAAGGCTGAAAATCAAATATTGGATAATCATGATTTTCAGGTCCTTAAGTGGCACTGCATTAAAACAGACGTGATTGTATAGTGGAAATCAGTACATGGGCTCAGGAGAACTTCCGAAAACCATTGTCTGTGAATACAGTTGGCTGCCGCATCCACAAATGCAGGATGAAACCATATCTACACATGATCGAGAAACGCTGCTGATTAGTCTGGGCCGTAGCTCATTTAACCTCCTGAGACCCCACCCATTCATTTATGTCCATTGTAGTGGACATTTTATTTTTGCATCTATCTTTTCACTGATGTTGGGAAACGTATTTATTCCTGTTGTACACTAAAGAGGACATGCTGTGAAATTAAAAATAAAAATAAATTTGAAAAAAATCTAAATTGTAAGATGTCTTATTTCCTCCAAAGACAAATAACCTAAAATTGAAGGAAACTTTTTTCCTTGGGTCTCAGGAGGCTAAGATGGACTGAGGCAAAATGGAAAATTGTCCTGTGGTCTGACGAATCAAAATTTCGAAATCTTTTTGGAAATCATGGATGCCGGGCTACAGAGGAAAAGATCCATCCAGCTTATTATCAAAGGACAGTTCAAAAGCCAGCATCCATGATGCTGAATGATATATACAGGTTTTGGAGCAACATATGCTGCCATCCGGACAGTAACTTTTTCAGAGAAGGCCTTGTATATTTCAGCCAGACAATGCTAAACCACATTCTGCACAAATTACAGCAGCACGGCTCCGTAGTAGAAGAGTCCAGATGCTAGACTTGCCTGCCTGCAGTCCAGACCTGCCACCCATTGAAAAGCTTTGGCACATCATGAAACGAAAAATACGACAAAGGAAACCACGAACTGTTGAGCAATTGAAATCCTATATCAGGCAAGAATGGGACAACATTTCACTTTCAGAACTCCAGCCACTGGTCTCCTCAGTTACCAAATATTGTTGTTAAAAGAAGAGGTGATGCAACACAGTGGTAAACATGCCCCCGCCCCAGCTTTTCTGAAACGCGTTGCTGGCATCAAATCCTAATTGAACTTATATTTGTCATAAAACAAATATTTCTATTTTCAATTAAATATGGCTTTATATGATTTATAAATCATTGCATTCTGTTGTTATTTACATTTTTCATAGTAACTCAACTTTTTTGGAAACAAGGTTGTAAAATGTTGCTTTCATTATGCTATATACACTAAGTTTGACGTGCACAGAAAAAGAGGGGATTTTTGGTATCAGTTTTATGCTTATATTCATTTGATAATATTTTCTGTAGTACGGGCAATATAATTAAAGTTACCATTACAAAATTAAATGCTCATGTGAAATGCTGTAGAATTCCAGCGTTTCCTCTGAGTTCTCCGGTTTCCCTCCACAGTCCAAATACATGCTGAGGTTAATTGGAGTTACGAAATTGCCCGTAGGTGTGTGTGTGGGAGTGAATGGTGTGTGAGTGTGCACTGCGATGGGACGGCGCCCCATCCTGGGTTGTTCCCTGCCTTGCGCCCGTAGCCTCTGGGATAGGCTCTGGACCCCCGTGACCCTAAACAGGATAAGCAGTTACAGAAAATGGATGGATGAATGGATGGATGGAAGGAAATGCTGTGGAATTCCATGAAGAGCTGAAAAAAATCAATTTATCAATGGAAAGTTGGATGTATGCAAAGATATTTCTGCTGCAACTCCTTCAAACTCTATAAGAACTAAGAAAGCTGGAGGATGAAGGGCAGTCAGAACGTTTAACAGCAAAGGTGTTTGTAGAGCAATCACAGAATGGTCCCTGGGAATGAAGAAAAAAACAAAAGCGTTTTATTAAAAAAAAAACAAAAATGTGTTATTTATGACTAACCAAAGCTTACCAAAAGTCAACATGCCACCTAAAAAAAACAGCACCCAGCTAACAAGTTTAAAATAGGAGCAGACTGCGGTATTTGATATCAAACAGCCAATAAAGGATAAATTTAGATGTTGCTCAGGGAAACCGGACGAGGGGCCTTTTGAAGAACACTGCAAGAAAAAAGGGAAAAGTCACGGCCAAAAGGAGACAAAGACGTCCGAGCAATAAAGGATTTCATTTTCCACAGTTACAATGGCCAGTGGAATTTCAGATCAAGGAAAAGACTGAGCAATGTGAAGTGAACTATGTCAAGGAATAAAGGGCCATGTCTTGAAACAGCTGATTGGCTGCATCCAGAAGGTCTACCTTTGAGTCACTGCCATCCAGCTGGACATGGGTGCTGTGCAGCCCAGCAGTTAAGGGAGTTAGTTGTCTGTGCTCGGAATGTCACGGGTTCAAATCCTAGGGCTGATGGACTAACCTCTGAAACTGGTTGGGGTAATGGAGGGGGGGGGGGGTTGGAGCCTATCCCAGGCAGCACAAGGTGGGGGCACCCTGGAAGGGAAGCCATAAATTCACGCACTATGCTCAATTGCCAGTTAGGCCGAATGTACGTTTTTGAACTGTAGAAGGCAACTGGTGTGAAACGGAGGCAACAAACTAACTCCAGAAATCGTGGAGGCAGGATTCAAACCCCCAACCTTAGAGGCAGAATGCAACCGCACCAGGGTTGGGGCCATTCCAGAATGCATTCATCAATTCCAATCCAAAACAAGAAATGGAACTGGAGTTGGGATCGTGGAAAAAAAAAAAACTATGGGGAACAGAATTGGAACTGAATTCGAATTTCTGGGGGATTTAAATTCCAACTCCAGTTCCATTTCCTGAATTGGATTGGAATTGATGAATGTATTCCGGATTGACTCAACCCTGAACAGCACCACCCACTGTGGCAATTCTGGTATAATATTACATCACAAATTATAAGTGTACTTAATAATAGCCATACCATTATAACATTATCTTACGGATACATATTTAAAAATGCATTTATTTTGTGTCATGTGTTAAGGGGCATTCATCCATTCACCATTCCCACTTCTCCTATACAGGGGTCCAGAGTCTATCCCAGAAACTACAGGCACAAGGTAGGGAATATCCCAGGATGGGGAGCCAACCCACTCAGACACACATGCAAACTTATGGGCAATTTGGTAACTCCAATTAAACCTCTGCATGCTTTTGGACTGTGGGGAGAAATTCGAGTACCTGGAGGAAACCCCATGATGACACAGGGAGAACAAGCAAACTCCACACACACACACACACACACACACACACACAGACGGCAGAGACTCAAACCCTGGTCCCAGAGGTGAGAGGCAACCACGTTAACCACAGCCCCACCCCAAGGAACATTCAAACACAGAAAAAGCCGCCTTTAGTCACATTTACTTGAACACAGTTTTAAATTGTATTGTAGAAAAAATCCCACTGCAAAAGAATTTCCGTCACAGTGATTTTAAGGCAATATCCATGACACCATAGATATTTCCATGCGGAGTTTTAAAGTGACAGAATAAAAGTTCATTTAAAGTGCAATCTGAATACAAAAAAGTCTCAAATGCAGCGATTTCTAACTATTCTGATCCGTGCCGGATTTTGATTTAGAGGCCACATTTCAAAATAAGTTGAGCGTGATTCTCCATTCAACACAAAAGCATCAAGCATCACTGACAAAGTCAAACAGAAATATAGCATATTTAAGATCTGTATCTCAGCTTCTCGGATAATGATCAAATTAACCTTGGACCTCTTGACTCGAAAGAGTTTGTGTGCCGGTGTTGCCTGCCAACTTTTGTTCAAACAAAGAGCCGGTAACTTGAGCCATCTTACTTAATCCCCAAAGGAGAGACGTGACGCTCAATGAAAGGCTGATCGCTGCTCGTAAGTTACAGGCACCCTGAACACATGCTGTTTGCTTACTCACCCAAGGTGAGGCCTTGATAAACATCATACATTCCTGTCAACCAGAACAGATTCCATTGTAAGGTTGAATTTCCTTCAATCATTTTCCGCACGCCACAAAAAAATAAATAAAACAGAGCTGGCAAAATGCTCACCTTTCCTGAAGAAAAAAAAAACCATCTACATAAACAACAATCTCTGTTTTTAACCACAGCGAGAATAGCCGTTATATAAACATCAGCATTACTGTACGCATTGACCAGATGACATAAGGTATCAGATGTGGTTATACGGCAATGGATCGCACCCTTCTGTAGTAATTTGACTTTTGCACAAATCTGTGTGCATGCTGAACACATAATATGAATATTGATTCGTACTTACGGCACAGATTTTGACTACTTCAAGCCATCGATTTTTTAATGAGTCCTGTCGCGTATATTAATCAGAGTTTTGTGCCGAGATGGTAACCTTGTGTAGAGTATATGCTCTGAGCCTTCGGGGACCGAATATAACCTCTGTCTCCTTATGTAATTCCTGAGCAAGGCTGCAGGGAGAGGTTCGATCAACTATTTATAAGGGCCTAAGGTGACACACATCCTTAAGGCTGACAAATGGGAACCCTGAATAAACTTAGATAGCTTTCGAAACTTGAAATACAAGCAGCTAAAAATGAAATCTGGCACAGATGTGGGGCAGAGGAAAGCAACAACATATAATTCACCATATGAAGTAGTAGGCCTAGTCATTTTTCAGATCTTTAATTTCTTTCGCGTTTATGCTGGCCTAGTATGTACTAATGCGCATTTACGTTTGCGCAAGTGTAAATTATGTAGAAATAAATGTCCATCAGATGTGACTGATTTGACTCATACTCATATTTGATTTTGTCTCAGCCTCCTCCTTCACTGACATCTGTTGGGAGCACAGGTTGAGATTAAGTTTTATTTGCCATTTGTACAAGAACAAGAACACTGGAATGTGTTAGTCTTCACAAATCCCATCTCACTGTCCTTTCTAAAACATCCACACATATGTACCGGTGAGACTGAAACTTGGATTCTGAACACAGGGTCAGTGGTTTATCTGCTACCTCAGAAGCATTTTTCCGTGGGGTTAAGGACTTTGCACATGGGCCCAACGGGGATGTAGGTACTTTGCCGAGCATGCGATTCAAACCAGTGACCTTCCAATTATAGACACAGGGATGTAACCTGCTAAGCCACACACCGTCCCCTAGAACTGTATGGGATCAAAGAGAAAGAGGTAAGGAGCATGCAGTGATTACAGTGCCTTGCCGCACCCACCAACCTAAGGGTTGAGAACCTGAGAACCTGTGGTGGGTGATACCTCAGCACCACACTAGTCCAAATGGACCAGTGTGAGGTTTTTTCCGGTGGATGGAGTGTGAATCCTGCCATCAGCATTACATTCCCTGTAAATTGAAGGGTTGTAGGGCTGGATGTAGATTAACATCATACCCAGAATGAAGCAATTGCAGGTTAAGGGCCTTGCTGAAGAGCCCAATGAAGTAGAATCATTTTGGGCATTCACTAGATTTGCACCAGCAACCTTCCAGTTGCTGGTACAGATCCCTCGCCTCAGACCCACCACACCGTCAGCCAGATCAAACTGGGCCACCAGATCAAACCTGGGGGGTGGGAACATGTGAACTCGGATTAACTGAATAATTCCAGGAGGCTAACGGGAGCGCAACGGGATGTAAAGAAGAAATTCTGCCTCAGCAGAAGTGATCCAAAGGCAGATAAAGAGTGGCAGTGGTTTAGAGACACGTGGGTATTAGTTCACTTTTTTTGCGCCATGAATCAAACTGAAAGTGCAGTTGTTCTACTTTAAAATGCCACAGAGAGTCAAGTGTTTACTCAGGTTACACACTCCCATTGGTGACAGTGGACACAAAGACACAGTGCACCCCGTGACACTTTGCACTCTGGGCCCACTATCGGATGTCCTCAAACAGCTGCAAGCAGCTCAGCCTCCTCGAGGTCCCTCTTTGGTTTCAGCTGCTGGAGGTTAGCTGGGGGGGGGGGGGGGGGCACCAGGCAGGTACACATCTCCGAGGTTAAAAAGCCAGGCTGACAAGACCGTTTGGATGCAAACCCGACGGAGAGCATCCGGCAGTGTTGGTTTCGCCGGGGTCCCTGTGGATTCAACAGATACACCAATTGGGCTTGTTCCTTTTTGGTGGGGTTGTTAAATTTACTGCTTTAGAGGTCTCCCAGGTAACCGTGCGGCACTGGCAGAGTACTCAGCATGCTGCATAATGCCGACAAGACGAAAGAGACGTCGGTGAACAAGAAATGGGAGAGCAACATCCATTGGTATGTAGTGTGCTGACTACACAGAACTGGGGGGGGGGGGGGGCTCAGGTTCTATTAAAGATCAGCCACTGCTGATCAGCCTGTGTTAGAAGCTGTAAGCAAAACGTGTTCAGAATAATTCACGGGACAGAAGTGCTAATTCAGCAGGAAAATGTTTGGAAAAATCATGCCCAGCAAGTTCAATCAAACGTGCGTTATACCATCAAGTCGTCTTATCCTCTCGTGGACAACGACAGCTGAACGAGACGTGTCAGGTGCCAGCGGCTGAGCTCTGTAATACAGGCTAAAGGAAATCGCTCTTTTCATGTCTGTCTCCTTTAAATGCGCGCATCTGGAATGCAACAGAGAAGAGTGAAAGGCGGGTAACATAGAGAGGCGACTTCCTTAAGATGACACGCTCAAGCTGTTTGCCGTGTTTAACTGACTTTTCCGGAATGACATCCTTTGGCGGCACACACGACTGTTATTCATGTTGCGTTAGATATGATAAGTTGTGCAGGACAGACCTAAAATACAAAGGAGGGACGAAAAAAATGGATCAAAACAGGAAGCAGAGATGATACATACAATCCACTCCTATTGTATATCCCATAATCCCTTTCAGTGCCGCAGGCTCCGGCATCAGAAACTGGAAGTAATATCCCTTGACACTCCAAAGACAACAAAGCCCCTCTTTCACCTCCCTCTCAACAGCTGTTTTTTTTTCTCTCCCTCCCTCTCTCTTGTACACAAACATCATGGTGAAACAGCACAGGGCCTTCCAGACTGATTGCAAGGGTAATTACATGCAAAATAATTATTTTAGAACACAAAAGCGTTGCGTTGTCAACAGCAATAAAGCGGGAATTATGAATCGTCTTTTTTTCCCCACATAGGCTTCCATACTCATCGGCAATGGAGATATTTGCTGTGCAGCAGCAGGCCAGACTGCAGCAATTACAGTGGACAAACACAAAGGGTCTCCACATGGACTCCTACACGAAGACCCCCTCCCCACCCCGACATGGTGACAATGACACATAGATTCTTGTAGCTACAGATCTCAGGACACTACTCTCTCATAGTTACGACAACCTTGTATCCAGGATACTTGCTGTTCCTGCCATCTATCATTGAACCCAGTGACAAGCATTTGACATCAGTGTGATATATGTGCTCTCCTTCGGTTCAAACCACCCGTTTCCTCTCCTGGTGCCTCCAGGGCTGCTTCTCCTTCTCCCCACTGGCTTGCCGGGTGATGGGCTGTGCTGCAATGCTCTCATGCTGTGGCATCTCTCGTCCTCCGTTACAGAGGACCATAGTCATACATCAGCATCTATACGAGAAGAGTTTCTCCGACCTCACTCTCAGAGCAGAGCAGCCACAGGATTTATGACGACACTGTCTTCTAGGCGCTGTTCCTGATGCAATCCAGCCTGTCTGGCTATCTGGCAGCCGTGTCTCACAGAGCGCTTCCGTCGTCGGATCGCCGGGTGATGGTTAAACGGACACAAGCGGCCACAAAAAGCACCGTTCGCTCCACGCCACGAGTCTGTCAGCGGGAACAAGATGTTCTACATTGATGTTCTAGGCAAAGAGAGGGAAGGAGCCAGAAGGAAAGAGCCTCAGGAGGGGCTGCTGTCTTCGATCTGGGGCTCGTCTCATCTCACTGGTAGCTCAGGGAATGATAATGGCAGGAGCAGTGATGGGTGAGAAGCGCAGCGGTCCGGAAGATGGCCTTCCTGTTCACCATCCACTGCCGACGCTGTGGCTTTGTGGCCACCGGATGCCACTCAAGTGAGTAATCCTATGACGTGCTGAGCATCTCAGCTCCACCCAGAGTGTCCAGAACATCCACACTTGTTCTTCTGAATCGGGCAGTAATACCTCACCACACTCCACGTTCCACCAGCCATGGGTACCCGAGACCTCCAACAGGTACAACCGATCTGTTCCCTCACAGTGGTGTATACAGGGGTGGGGTTACAGGTGCTGAATGCTGATTGGCACCCAGAGTTCCCCCTCTCATGATTCAATACATATCATTGGCTAATGATAAGGTTGGCCCATCTGTATGAATTACAGTCCCTCTTATGCCCTGCTCCCTCGAGCCGCATCTCTGGCTAGCTGCCGCAAAGATGCACTCGTCCACATCTACAGGATGTCACAGAGGAACCAGATCAATCCAAATGGCCATTCCACACACTAGGAGTGCATATTGTCCTATGGGGCCACAGTCAAGACAAACAGGGAAACGTGAAAACGGATGCGGGCAGGCAATGCCCACAGACTTCACACACATCACACAAGAAACACAGTAGGCTCATTTTTAAGAGGCATACTGCCAGTCAAAGAAGGCTTTTTCTTTTCATTCATTTTTTTGGCAATTCTCCAGTAATGCTAATTGAAATAAGTAATCAGTAATCACCATTCAGGAGGGCAAGCCATTCAAAGGACTGCCTAAGAGAACATCAGGGAAACAAGACATTAATTATGGGTTTGACTGTATTCCACCTTCACAGAGTTCAAAGGAAAATATTTGCTCTGGACTGACAATTTTATTCAATGCAACGTTTCATTAAAGGCATCCCAAAGTTATACTTTGCATATTAAAATACATTACAGGCATCCATAACAGTCCATAAGTCTCTATCAGTGGCTGCTGGAACCTGATATTTTGTTAAATGTAAAACAATAGCAGTAAATTTCAGCTAACTGATTAAAATGCCTGCCTTCAAAATGCATTTGTATTTATCATGCCCATGAGCAACACACAATGCATCACTTCACAAATAATTAAGATGAAATCACCAAACAGGAACTGCAGATAAATTGTGATGGGTGTGACACAGCTGGAGCTCCAGGGACACCTTCTGAAAGGTCCCCCCACCCAGGAGGACCGGTGATAATCACGCTACTCAGCAGCTTGAAACATTCCCAAGAGCCGTGTGTGAGGTAAGCGTTGCTCCAGATTGCGTGTGGGCACGCTGGAGGGGAGGCGCATGGCCTGCTTTTGCCAGGCGTCTCCCAGCATGCACTGCACCCTGAGGCAGCTCTAATTCCTGACCCGTCAGGTGCAGGTGTGGCCAGAGCGGCAAGGTGCAACAGATCCTGCAATTATGGGCTTCTCTTCCACCACTGAGATTCACAACTCAGCATTGCATTTCTATAGCCGGGAAGCCATTATGTGACACAAAAACCATGTAAGATGCAGGAACTGTAGTACTTAAGATAGACAGACAGACTATATGGAATTTCAAGCCCAGCTGTAGTTTGACATCTCGGACGCTAAAGCCTAGACGACAAGCAATACAGCTAACAGGTACAATAATGAACACATTCGATATCTGACAAGGCAGAGGGCGGGTTTATAAAGCATCTGTAAAGCTCTGCGGGGGGAACGAGCTCTATCTCCAGCTGTATCATGAAATATTAATGACCCTTTCTGCTGCTATACGCCAATGGGCTAATTAGCGAGTTCATTAATATTTGATCACATCACCATCCACGGCACCAGCAATTTCAACATTTGTATTCGCTCCTGCTCACGCTTTTCAAAAACAATACACGAATTGTTTCGCCATGATGTTGGGCAGACGTGGATGAACAGCAGGACTCGGGCGCTCCCCCGATCCCCGCTCATGTCTGTTAAGATGGGACAGGAAGCTCTTTGTCTGTTGTGCGTTTCTTTTGTCTGGCTACACGATGAGGCCTGGGACTTTCTGACAGGCATCATGTGGTGTTGAAATGGTGGTCGATATTGTAAGTAATCTGAAAAGTTTCCCTTTGGCGTCATGAAAAAAGAAAAACAAATCAATAAAACCATCTAACATGCTCGCATCGCATGACCACGTGCCACCACTCGTGTCACATGACCAGCCACGCAGATGACTACTTGCCCATGACTAACGTGTGGTATATTTAACTGATGATGTCATCACCCTACAGGCGGTGTCCACGAGACGGCCTTGACACAGAGAGCAGTCATTCCTCCTACGGTGCATCGTTGTGTCATCTAGGGTAATGATTCCTAACGACTTCATTTAACTGCACTTAGCTGCACTGCATTTTGCTCCTAAGTCACACATTTAATTCATCAGACATTAATGTGCTCTCTATTTTAACAGCTGGTGTAATTAAACACAATCACCCTTACGGCTGACAGATGTGAACCCCATGTATGACTAGAGGTACAAGTTAAAGCCACTGAATTTAATTTGCTATCTTTTATCGATATGGGGAATTGCATTAAAACTCCAAACTCAAGGTTTAAATGGGGCTCAAAATTCCTCCTGATGTTCCTCGCAAGCCCTCTTAGTTACAGAGAAATATTCTTGTGTTTAAATCTAAATGTCAGCCGCATTAACAGATAATTGCTCCAATTCAGAATGAATGCGACTGCCTAAATGGTGTTTAGGTTCAGGTGTTTGTTTATTTTCTGACACCCTATGAAAGTATAACTAGGTAGGCATATTGTCCCTGCCAAGCCCGCGGCCTCTGTGAAGAGGCATACAATCAGTAAAAACCACCGTGGATGAGATAACCTGTTGATTTGCTTCTCCTCTTGAAACCCTGAAGTTTACCTAAGGTAAAATGCCTCCTCTAGTCGCTCCCTGTCTGCTGAAGCACTTCATCTACCTCCTTAGAGTCCCTCTCACATCATGGGGTGAACGGAGATCATATACATCACTCTTATGACACCTGATGGGAAATGCACATTTCCCTGTCAATCTGGTGTCATCACACCCGAGCTGATACCCCCCCCCCCGCCCAGCCGGAATGTGCAGCCTCAGACATGCACTGGAGCAGCCAGCAAACAAATCCGATTGGCCAAGAGGCGACCGCTGCTGCTCCATGGCAGAGTCCGTGACGTTATGCTTATCTGCCAGGACCCTTCGCACACACGGTTCAAGAGGCTGAAGTCAGTGTCATTTAAACGGCCAGATCCACTTGTAAACAAACCGAGTCAAGCGTGCAGGTTGGGATTGTAGTGAAGGAACTGGACCTGCAGCTCAAAATCCCAGGACAAGCCTGCTGTTGGACCGGTTTCCTTAACAAACACCCAGATGTATACGTATGCAAATGTTAAGTTTTGGTTGTCACGTTAAGTTTGTGCGTCCCGTATGTAAACAAATTAACAGGAACTGCTGTAATGTCGCTATGAAAGCATTGAAATTGGCCTTCACAGAGAAGTGAGCAGAAGATTTTATAAAAATTCCCATTCCTTGTGACACTATGGGTAAACAAAGGTTGGGGTAAAATCAACAAGGCAGTCGAGCAAATTATAGCAATACTGGGATGGGGGAAGTTAGGGTAGCAGTGGTCACGCTCCCAATCTCATCACCCGTTATCTTCACTGAGCTGGCAAACAATTTCAAGGTAGGGACACTGTCAACTCCAGCATGTGTGTTCAGCGAAACAGTGGGAAATCTCTGTAGATTAAACACATCTTTAAAGGATGCCCTCCTACAAATTTATAATCTAATCCAAGGAATGAGTACAGTGTTTTTTTTTTTTACTCAGTATATTTGGGTTTAGTGTAACCCACTTACAATCCATGATTCCCACCATCTCCACTATCAACACACCCTAGGCTTCTGCATTTATTTTAAGAAGTAGCAGAGACACATTAAGATTGTATATTCTTTCAAATTCCCTGCATCTGCGTCTTTCCGACACGACCTGCCAATAAAAGGAATTCACCCCGTTAATGCGTAACAGATTTGCTGCTTTTATAGACCAGTGCGAAAGCGAGCTCACTGCATGGCACCGCAGGCCCAATCCGACACCAGTGAAAGGGAAAGTGTCGTGTGTCTTCCAGTAGAGTACGGCGAGGGCCACACCTAGGCAAAGTGAGAGGGGCCCTTAGCTCGTCGCAACCTTCCCTCCGTGAGGTGAGTAAGCGGTCCGCACTATACCCTCCTCCCCCCGTCCCAAGTCATCAAATTGCATTCGATCTCCTGCCCTGCACAAGACTCTCTGCAGCTCGCTGGCGGGGAGGGAGGGGGGGGGCAGCAATTTCAGCACTGATGCCAGATGAAAGCTGTGAACTGGAGCAAAGTGTATTCAGGCGCCCATCTCCGCGTTCAAGGACGGTGTTCTTCAGGAGGTGATTTTCCAGCGCTACGGTATCTCCAATCTGACCTCCTCACTGCAGCTTATTGAATAACCGCGGCGATATCCCCACGCCATGCCAGGAATTATAAACGCCCTGTTTAGTCCAGGCCTTGGCGCTGAAGGTCAGCTTCGCTTGTCAGAGTTAATGATACTCTGCTCACTGACGTGTTGGAGCAAACCTCGCTAAGCATGCACTTTAAGTGCGAGACACAGCCCCGTTCTCTTAATTGCGGTACATAAAACACAGCGCTCTGCCTACATTATAAAAGAGGATTAGGGATTCTCAGTTGACTGGGTCTCAAACTCAGATGGGGGTGGAGGTAAAGGTCTTCAGGCCTTGTGGAAGCGTCTGGTGATTAACGCTCTGCACCAGGGGTCCCTTCGGGCACTGCAGGCCTCCCGATTCAGGCAAGAGCCCCCACCCCTCCGAAGTGGATGATGCCCAAGTTTCCAGAGTAGGAGACAACAAACCATAACTGCTAAGGCCTTTTTCCAGGTGCGCTGAGTGGCACAGCGGGTTGAAAATCTCTAGCCATGTCTGGATGATCACAGGTTTCAATCCCATGACCAGCAGAGCAATCACATCAAAGTGACCCTGAGCAAGGGCCCTAACCCCATCTGCTCCCGGGAAACTGGCTCTCCCTAAGCTTTCCTCACTTGCATGTTGCTTTCGACATAGGCGACTTACTACATAAATAAATGTAAGCGTACGACAGCCTGTCAGATTCCCACACCAAAAAAAAAAAATAATAATAACTCCAGCAGGGGATAACAGTACAGTAGACAATGTGTGCCCAGAGCCTAACTTCTACATTACTGTTATTGTATGAAATAAAAGCATTTAATATACCCTTAATGGCCTTTGGGGAGGGGCAGTGTGGCTATTATCATTTGCTACCAAGCTACAGGGAAGGAATGCGTAATGAAATGAAGGAGGTTATTGCTTGATAGTGTGAGACCTATAGGAATATTTAATACTTGACATTTTAAGAGGACACTTGACATTTGTAGGATTGTAAAGCAAATTTACACGCACACAAACACACACACGGTAAAATAAAATTAGCCTGACGGCTCAAGTATGCAAGGGAAAAGGTCCATTCCAGCATGATTTCATAAAGGAGCTGGACCATAATATAACAGATCAGCAGAACAAATACGGGTAGTCCAAGAACCATTTAAAAAACGGACACTGGTTCTTTTAATGGCTAATTTAATAAATGAAAATCATTAATTGCTCATTCTTACAAGGATAACTATAATTTAAAAACTCTTAGAATCACTATTAAGATCGAGACCTAACTCGTTTATCCTATTTGCAATGATTTTGCAAACAACAGTTTTAAATAATGTACTTGATGGTAGAATGTTTCGTCCAGTACAGGAGGCTCCTGACATTGCATTTGACGTCTCGCATATCCGAAAGCCCGAGGCTATCTCACATTATATGATCCCATTAATTTGGTCCGTAAAATTATATTTAATGCCACATTTGCCGCACACATCCGACCCTTAACATGAAAAGGTGTCTCGATTTTTTTTTCAGGAGCCCAATCGCCAACACCGTAAACCCCAGAGCGGAGTTTAAAAACCTTTTACATAAGCTTAAAAAACGGTGAGAAACATTTTTCTTCTTTTCACATCCTTAAGTTAGTTTGATTCTTGCACTGTAACAGTGTCCAATCCATATCTCCAGCAAAAAAAAAAATGTGACACGCGAAACAAGTTGGCATTTGATGCGCTTTTAAAGCTCCCGTTATTTCAATGATCGATCACATTTTATCGTTTGCTTTCCCCGTGTGCGCCCAGAAGCAAGTCATCCGATGCACTTTTCTTCAGCTGTTACAGCAAAAGTTATTTTTTCCTCCACTCCGCATACTTCTGTCGCTCCTCTGGCTTTGAAAGCCAGCGATCAGCACACCATTCGAAGGTCCTGAGCACTCAGAACGTCTCTCGCCAAACTCTTTCTAGTGCAAGACAGCAGCTCGTCGCCTTGCCCATTGCACTGCCCCAAGGAGGGAGGGAGCTGGAAAAGCCACTCCCACGCCTCGCGGCTCCATGTCCCGAGACTCGTCCGCCACTCAGCGCCACCTGCCGGCGGCAGCTCGTAACTGTGGCTCTTTCTCTCTCTCTTTTTTTTCTTTTTTTTTCCTCCTTCCGATTCTCCAATGTTCACAGCTCGGCCGGAGCCTGTCGTCCTCCAGGCTTCATTTCCGACGGGTTTTTAAACACTCCCGACCGCCCCAGGATCCGCGCGGGACCGCGTTGAAGGTAAAAGCGAAGCTTTGGGGAACGGGGAGAACCCGGGCCGGGGGGGTAAAACGTCGTTCGTTCTCGCCGTTTTTTTTTTAGCGGCTGTCGCTAAAGAAGGGGGGAGCTGGAAACTGACTTCACGCATCAGTTCGTACACCATGCTGATACTGGAGTGCCTCCCACCATAACAAACCTACAAAAGGCTTTAAAGCGGCACCTCGGCTCGCGCTTTTTCCCTTAAAAAACTCCGCTCCGGTCGCGCGCACGTCCCCTCGTCCGTCGGTGGTGCCTCGTCCTCTTCTTTAAAGTGAGCGAAATATAAATGGTTTTAAGATACAACCCCCCTCCTCCTCCTCCTCCTCACTGTGAGAGAAGGTGCAAATTATGCTTTCCTTGCAGCTCTCGGATCTCACCAATATCTGTGCGCTGCTGGCCATGTAAATAGCCTCGTGGTTATTTATTTATTTCTTTTATTTCCTCTACGCCGTATTCTGATAACACCGAGCTTTTCATAGCTTAGCTGGCGCTTAAAAAAACTCATACTATATCTGGTCAGCTAACAACAGCATGATTGGGGAGAGAATTAGCAGGCTAGCTAGCTGTTTTTCTGCAAAGCACTTCATGTCAGCGATGCAAAATCGCGCAGAGCTTCTGTCTCCGGCCAAATATTTGCAGAAGGTATACCGAGTGTTGATTTTTTTTAAGCCTGACGATAATATTGTGCTTGAATTATTTATTGATCGCCGGGCAGCTTGTTGACGCTTGCGGACTGCTGGTCAAGTGTTGGATTAAAATCCGAGGCGAGCATGTGCATCGCGCGTCCTTCTGAATGACAACAGTTTGGGCAATAATACGGATACATCGGAGGTGCCTGGTGCCTTACCTTTTACCTCAGCGGGTGACGGGTGGCTCTGATGTTTCCTTTTGTCCTGCTGTGGATCCTCGGAGTTTCGATTCGCATTCAGTCCAGCAAACACACACGCAACTCCCGCTCGCATTAATGCATAATTAAGTTTAATCAATGACTGTCTAAAGACCCCAGTTCGACGGAAAGTTTTGGCATCGAACAAGGCTGTCTGTTTTAAATAGTTGCAACAAAACAGCTGTTTGCTCGACATTGTAGTTAAGTCTCTCGGCGATCGTCCGTGCGCGGAGCTTTAAGAAGTTGTTCTAATATAAGTGCAATGCGGTGACACCCCCCAAAACGTTCTGCCATTTGTTCTTCAAGGAGGATCATGTCCAGCGACAGGCAACGATCGGACGACGAAAGTCCGAGCACCAGCAGCGGCAGTTCTGACGCAGATCAGCGGGACCCGCCGGCACCCGAACCCGAGGAGCACGAAGAGCGAAAGCCGCCCTCCGCCACTCAGCAACAGAAAAAGAACACAAAGCTCTCCAGCAAAACCACTGCTAAACTGTCCACAAGTGCTAAAAGGTAAACGCTTCTCACGTGAGCGCTGGCTGTTCGGTTCATGGAAACAAACTGAACGCATAAACTGAAAACACCATGCCATAAACGTGAGATGTTGAGACCAGCACATGATTTTTTTCTTTACTGTGTATATTTGTATCACTTTAACTGGAACCTTATATACATTTGCTACTAGTTTCCTACTGAAGGCCATTGTGTCATTTGTATGTTTCCAAAAATAATTGATAGTGTTTTATTGTTATATACTTTTGCGTTGCATATTAAGCAATTGTTTTTTCATGTTCCTGTTGCATATATTTAAGACTACCTTACACATGGCAATATGTGATTACATGAGTATGGATGAATTTAGGATTGGTGAGTGTCAGTATGTCCACACAGTGCATAATCTGGGCTGGTTGTTGAGGAAATGAACTCCTGTAAGTCCTTTTAATTACAGGTTCAAACACTGAACTGTGTCTTAAGTTGTTATTAGAACCTAACAGATTTTTATCAGTTACACATTTTTATATTGAACTCTACAATGGGTTCAGTAACAAAAAACAAAGATCCTGAATGTTTGGGAACATTTAGTGGCTGTCTTAGGTTTAGCAAACCTGAAAGAGTCACAAGAAAGTGGGGACAACAAGAGCGCACATTATTGGCTGGATTACAGGGAAGGCCTGTGATTTAAAGAGTCCGTTTGGCACACAAAGCATCTGAAACATGTCAGGTTTAAAATACGTAATCAGCAGATCCGCCCTAAAAATCTTCAATGGAAAAAGTAAATGTGAGAGACAAGCCTGTACAACTCTGACGATGCTCTAGGAAGACCTCTAGAGCTCCAGTTTAAAGCTCTTGTCAAATATGCCTGGGCTACCCCCGCCCCCCCCCCCCCGTGCCTCATTTGCATATAAGCTTTAAAAGAAAATCTCCTTTGGTAGAAGTGACTGGAACCCAGAGAAGAGGGCCAGGACGGGTGCTCAGGGGGACCGGCTGTGTGCTGTGCCGGACGGCAGCTCGGTCGAGCGAGGAGGAGGGGAGAAATGAGGGCTCCAAAGTTTTCCTGTTCTGGGATTCGGGTTATGCCTCTGAGAACAAAGAGGCAGCAGCCATGTTAGCTGAAGTGAGGGGGGAGAGGCAGCCCTGCATTTATCACTGCGGTGGTAGAGGGCAGTGTATTTCCTCCCCGCTTGAAATTCTCACTCCAGCTTTTTTTCCCTCCCCTTTCCCTTGGCAGAATTCAGAAGGAGCTCGCTGAAATTACTCTGGACCCTCCTCCCAACTGCAGGTATGGAAGAGCGCTCCCCCCTCCCCCCCCCCCCCCCCCCCCCTTTCCTCTGCTTACACTCGCCGCTAGCCTGATTTGACTGCAAGATCTTTATCCGCGGTTGATGCACCTGCTCTTGCAGAAGGGCGTTCTTGCACTTCTAAAGCGCAGTTTATGTTTTGCGCGAAGCGGTCTGGGGAAGCGCTCGTCAGCATTAGGCTCCGTAGATCCCGGGTGCTGCTGATTGTTGGTGTTTGGATAATTTGTGTTTGCTGTGCTTTAGGCGGTGAGTTGTTTCTGAACGGTGCAACAGATGCTTTACAGCGCTGGCTGCCTCTGAGCCAAGTGTTAAGTCTCAGTTCTGTATATGTATATTTATTGTATTAAAAAAAAAAAATGTCAGTAGATTTAAGTGCAGCTTTTTATGAAGTTATTTTCTTTTTGGTGTTTACTTACTGCCGGTACTACTTTTGCTGGTCTATTAGTAGCCTGTTGGGGATGGTGTGTGGCTCAGCAGGTTGGGATGGTGAATCTGTGATCAGACGGTTGCCAGTTCAAATCCCAGAGTCAGCAGAGTGATGTCACTATTGGGCCTCTGAGACGGACCCCTAACTCCCGACTGCTTCAGGGATCGTCTGATCTTGCTTACTCAAAATGTGTCACTTTGGAGTATTTCCTAAATAAATTTTTAAAAGTTATTGTAATAGGCATAATTACTGTTTAATCTTGAACGGTTTGGCTCTGTAAAAGATGATTGTGAGAGCTGTTAGTGTTTTAATTTAATATCTATTTAATTGCCAAGGTGAAGCTCTCATTGCTTGAGTATCCATTGTGACAGAATACCTTCAAATTTTAAATCCGTGCATGATAGCAACAGAGACATTTGTAGTAATCCTTTATTTTGTGAGGTGTCTATATTTTAATAAACTGAAAGTCAGTGTCATTGCTAATTAGTTTGATTTTTGCTAGAGGGATTTGGCAGGTCTTGGCACATAAATGGGGGGAGGATTTTTCTTTAAATAGTGGATGGTTTGCTGCAGTGTGTCAGAATGCTGAAAGTGTCTCACCAGACCTCAGCTGGCCTTCCAAGCTACTTTTCACCGCATGATTAATTTAGGAGAACTGTGCTCTGGCCAGATATCTGCCCACGTGTCTTAATTAGCGTGTTGCTGGTGATGCAGATGCGAAAGATTTATACGTTTGCTTGTTTCATGTTTTTTTTCGGCATAGTTGACTGTGTAATTTGTAAGCCAAGTGCAGCAAGGCCCATGAACTTACTTCTGTTGAATTAAAAAAAAAAAAATTAAGTTTATTTTCCTGTAATAATCAGTAGTCTGTACCTTTTGTAATTTGTTTGTGCAGGAATACACTTATAGCATTTGGCTTTCAGTGCATCTAGCCTGAAATGTTTTTTTTCTTGCCCTTTTTCTAAAGTTGAGATTTATCAGTGAGGCCCAGCACATGTGGTTTCTGTTTGGTTTTCCTGACCCGGGGCTGGCGGGCTGGCAGGCCTGCAAGGCCTGCATTCTTAGTCGCTCTGTCCTGCAGTTCACATTAATTATTTCCTGTTAAACAAACCCGCTGTGCCCACCGGGCTCGGGTCGGGCCCGTCTCCTAGGCAAAGGGGGCTCCTGTTTCGACAGCCAAGTCAGGCCGCCGGTGCCTTTTAAACCTGTGAAATCCACAAATGCGAGGCGTGCACTCGTCGACGGCCTGACAGCGGCTGTGCGGGCATCCCATGCCGGACCACGGCGCTCATCGGATACGCTCCTCGCTGTGTAATCGCTCTCCTTTCTCCAGGCGTTTGACTGTAACTCCGTGCTCATTAACCCTTGACATCTTCAAACAGGGGGGTCGCTGTGTCTGCGATTACAGCTCTGTGCGACTGCCCCACCCCCCCAGCCCGCCCCCTTCCCCTCAGGCCCTGAACGAACCCATATTGTGTCCCAGTTCCTTTAGTTCCTTTGTACCGTTTCTCTGAGCTGTAATGTCTGATTTTCTTAATTCTGCTTGAACACATGCTCTAGCAGATTTTTTTCGCCTTTGTTTTTTTGGAGGGAAAATGAAACGAGAATCTGCATCTCACGTGTCAGCTGACGACTCCAGGCTGCCTGTCAGAGTAAAACATGCCACCGCCTGGTCGTCACGGTTTCTGAAGCGAGATTTTCTTTGGCTCTGTTTACCGCCGCAGGTTACAATTTAGGGAGGAGCCGCTGACCAAACATCGGGTGTTGCTCTGCCTGGTGTTTTGGGTCTTATCCGTTTAGAGGTTAGCTAAGCTGTGGTTGCCACTGGAAACCATCGCTCGTCACGTGTTGCTCCAGACGACGGCATTGCCGTCCGAGGCCTGAAATAGTCGGGCCCCTTGTCGTCTGAGTAGCGCCTCACGGGGTAGCCAAAGACGAGGAAGGGCAGGATGAAGCGAGTATGACGGGTATACAGGAGCCGCGTGGACCCGGTCCCATTCCGCGGTGCGACATCCGGGTTTTGGAGGTGGGGCCGAAATCCTCCTGGGACCTGTAATGCAGGCTGGCGTCCTCAGAGTCGCAGAATGAGTTCTCTGAAACGCAGAGCCGAGTGAACAGAGTGTCTGACATGAGCATGGTAACTGGCGGTTTAGGCACTCTGGGTGCCTTTTCTGGCATGTGGTTTGTGTAATTTCACAGCTGCGTTCTCTTTGTGTATGTATGTATGTATGTGTGTGTGTGTGTGTGTGTGTGTGTTTGCGCATACACGCGCGCCCCAGGATTGCATAATTAAAGGAGCGCTCCATTATTTACCCAGAGGCATTCAGAGGTTGATGGGGCCGGTCAGATCGGCACGATGTCCCCGGCATGGTTTGGCGTGGCTCTGTGCGGTGCGGGCTTGCCTGGCATCAGCGCCACCCGTTCTTGCACCTTTTCGGGTTTCGACTCGCGGGCGTCTCCATGCCTGCCTTGCCAATGTGCCTCATGGTGAACCCTGCATGCACCCCCCCCCCCCTCACACACACACACAAGGGACAAATTTAAACCCCAGGCTCTGACAGGAGGGTTACGTTTTGTAGAGTTGAATGTGTGTTTGATTATTTAGTTGTGGCGGAGGGGGAGGTGCTTGGCCTGTGTGCTGTGGGGCACACAGCCCAGCTGAAAGCTGATTGGCCCCGAGAATGCCCTCTCCCCTGTCACTCAAAAAGGTTGACCCCTCTGTATGCATTTGGGCTCCTCTTATGCCTTATACCTTTAAAAAAAAAAAAAATACAAAATTCTAGAATCACCCCAGGCTTTATAGATAAATAATACAAGGTTTTCGAGCAGATATTAGCGCTCTCATCAGAGTGGTCTGAAAGCGTTTAGGCCCAGAGGACGGTGAGGGGAAGAGCCCTGGAACTGCAGCATGTACTGAATTCCCACGCAGGACTGGGAAAATCTCCCCATCTAATCCGGGACACATGCAGCGCCTGGTGGTGCAGCCGGGTCCCTGCGCGCCAGCTCAGAATGCCTGCCGTGTTGATTTCACTCCACCTGGGTTATTTTTATTGCCTGCTTTTTAATTTCTTCTGCAGATGTCTGCTGTTAGGACCACCTTAATAAAAGCAGCTAACGGAACACCGTCACTATAACCCGCGCATCTATTAATAAGCCGGCTGCTCGCTCACTTCCTGGGAGCTGCCAGCTCTTCCAGGTCTTGAGGAACCTCCTGATGGCCGAGTGGAACGTTTTCCCACCCACAAGAAACGTGACCGTTAACAGCCGATATTAGCAGAGCATCTTCTGGATTGTGAGAGCATCCTCTCGGCACACGCGGAGGACCCTGATACCGTCGTTTGTGCCGTTTGGCAAATTACCCCGAAATGATTTCAGATGTGAATTAATTTTATTTTTTTTAAAAAGGGGAAAAAAAATCAAATATATATATTAAGCACTAAATACAAAGCACAAATTACTGGATTTAAGTGAAATACATTGACAAATGGGTTATCTTGTCTGTAGTAGAGCATGCAGTAATCCATTTATATATGTATGCATTATTATATTATTATGCATAATATTTTTTTGCTGTGCATAGTAACAATGGCGATTTCCTGCCGTAAATAAGAATGTGAGTGAATTAGCTTTTATGTCTTCCTGTCAGATTGTTTTCGCAGTAAATCACTGGCCTACATACAGAAGTGCTGCAGTTTTACGCCTGGCTTATTGCGGGCCGTTAAAGCAGTTCTGCCGCTGTGTGTGTGTGTGTGTGTGTGTGTGTGTGTGTGTGTGTGTGTGTGGTCCCCAGTCGGATCCGTTTCCCAGTCCTGTCATTGGGGCCCTGCAGCCGGTCCACGTTTTTGCTCCCTGCCAGGAATTCCACAGCACCTGGGAGGGAGCAAAAACATGGACTGTCTGTGGGTCCCCGAGGACTGGATTCGGAAACACTGGCCTAGAGAGCCGGCCTGTGGGAGACCCGGAAGACCTGCAGTCGGTGGCTTCATTGCCTGGTCAGGTTATTTCTGTGACCTGGTATAATGGTGAGTCAGGCGTCTTTGTGACTGTGATCAGCAGTTTAGTGTTTTGGCGCCAGAGGGATCCCAATGTCCATGTGTCGAGGTGGGAGGGTATACAGGAGTGTGTGTGTGTGTATGTATGTATGTATATATACACACATACATTATTCAGGGCAGTGACACCTTCTACCACGAGGCTCTGTGTTTCACACCTGTAGCCTTTAGCTGTCATCAGTTTGTCACACGGATGTGTCTCTATCTAGGCATGTCTGTTCTTTGGACCTCTGTGGGGGCCCCTGGCACGCCGAGTGGCTTCTGTGGGGCCCCCGGGCACGCCGAGCGGCTTCTGTGGGGGCCCCTGGCACACCGAGCGGCTTCTGTGGGGGGCCCTGTCACGCCGAGCGGCTTCTGTGGGGCCCCCGGGCACGCCGAGCGGCTTCTGTGGGGCCCCCGGGCACGCCGAGCGGCTTCTGTGGGGGCCCCTGGCACGCCGAGCGGCTTCTGTGGGGGCCCCTGGCCCAGACTGGTACTGCCAGGAAGTCATCGATCGCCAGTCAGGTTCAGATGATATGCTGCCGGTATGATGCTCTTTAACTTATCGAAGCGTCCCTGGCTCGACCCCACCGTCGATGTCAGGGGGTCCCGCACGCGACAGTGTTTGGGGGGGGGGGTGCACGTGGCTGGGGGGGTGATTAACACGCCATGTTTTCCCGCAGCCCTGGCCGTCTCTCTGATTCATTAATTTGCTCGTTAATTAAGGCCGGCCTGTCCCAGGTGTGCAGGATCGTGTTGCAGATTAAAGTTTGACCTTCCAGGAAGTCTCCGGAAATCCGTGCCAGGCCCCCGCGTCTGGCTCCTGCAGCCGGCGGGGGTGGGGACACCCTGCTCTCCGTTTATTTCTGAAGGGTGTGGGAACAGAACACAAGCACTCCACTATTTGGCTTTTCTTAGTGACCCCCCCCCCCCCACCCCCACCAAAGGGAGAGGTGGTTCAGTCTCTCTTTTTCTCTCTCTTTCTCTCTCTCCTTATTTCTCTCTTCACCCCTCCCTCTCTCTTCCCATCTCTCTCTCCTTCTTTCTCTCCCCCCTCCCTTTTTCTTCCTGTCTCTCTCTCTCTCTCTGTCTCTCTCCCCCCCTCCCCGTTCTCTCCCTCTCTGTGTCACCCTCTCCCTGTCAGATATGACTCCCCTTCTAGATGAGTACTGTTTATTTTCCAGTCTTTCTGTAATGGGACCCGCGTGAGATGCCTGCGAGGCTCTGCAGTCGGACCGGACCGGACCGGGCCGCAGCTTTGGGTCCCAGGGGCCTCCTTCTCCAGTCTGAGTGTGACGGGGCCCTTGGCTGGCATTTATCTGTGTACGTGTGTGTGTCTGTGTGCGCGTGTGACAGGGGGGAGGCGTGTTATTTAATAGGGACGTTCCCGTTCCCCAGTGTGCGGCAGGGCACACCGCGAGTGGCCCCTGTGACTTTGCCTCTGCCTCCCGGCTCTGGGGCCGACGACCGGTGGGGAAATCTGAACAGGTTATTATTCTGTCATGCGCTGGGCAGGTGCCGGCTTCCCAGGGCCTTACAGCCGCTAGGAAGGCTGCCCTCCCAGTATGGCGTCCAAACAGAAAAGAAAATTCTGGGTAGGAAAACTGCTGGTTAATGCTACTGGTTATTGGATGTTAAATATAGGTATGTAGGTATATGGATGTTTTTTCCAGTCTCTCTTTTGTGGTATTCAGTCATGCAGGAATCAGGAATTCCCACTTGAATTGCAGCAGGTATTTCAGTACCTTTGGATTAATAATAATTATGATGATGATGATGATGATGATGATGATGATGATGATGATGATGATAATAGTAATAACAATAACAGCAGGGTGTATAATTAAGGTTGTATAATGCATCCCTAACCTGAACCTGATGTGTGTGTCCAGTATGCAGTGGTGTCTGCCTTCCAAGGATGTGCATCGGTGGTTTCTTGCTGTGTTTCGATGGGCCTTTATTCAGACAGCTTGTGTGGCCCCATCCGTCAGTCAGACAGGAGTCGTGGCTCTCGTAGCTGTAGCGGCACCTGACTGGGCTGACTGGGCCGGCTCGCCGTTCCTTTAAGCGTCCCCTCGGTCTCGTGGGCAGATTGTCGCCAGTGTGCCCTCGATTGAGCCGACCCGGCACCCCCAGCAGGCTCTGCCTGTCGCTTTGTTTTACACGCCGTGTCATGGGGGGGGGGGCCTTTTGAGTGCCTAATTAACGCCTCAGTCATCTGTCATTTGTCTTTGTCTTTTTATTGTGTATTTGTAGTTAATTTTTAAGGATTAGGTGTTTTTGTTTCTGAGGGAAGTGCTCTTTTGGAAGCACTCTGTTTTTCTTTCTCCGGCGGTCCCTGTCCAGTTTGTGGGTGGAGCTCCCGTCCTTACCTTCTAACACGCTCAGCGACGCCCTGTGCCCAATGCCAGGGAATCTTGCTGAGCACTAGCTGATCGAAGGGAGACGGCACGCTGACGCACTCGCATGGGAAATCCTGCAGCTATGTAAGCCGCCGTGAAGAAACTGCCACAAGCACGGAGGAGCATTGAAATTCAGGCCCCAATATCCATAGGACACTTGGATGATAACAGCTGGTGCCGATTCGTGGCGAGTATTACGCTGCGCCACGGGAAGGCGGGGACTCCTGCATTTCCCCCGAGAAGTTTTGGGAGCTGCTGTCTCAGATGGGGCGTGTCGGCGGGATGTGAGGGCTGCTGACCCTTCGCCTGACCGACTGGGCCTACTGCAGCCTCCGGCGTCCCTGCTGTTCCCGCCATGTGACACCGTGAGTCTGTTTGGACACAAACGGCAGCTGAAGGACTGACTGTAAATGTCGGTATGTGCCACATGTGGATCAGCTGGCTGATCCAGCGTGATGGAGCTGCGCTTGTGGTTTTGGGGGTGCAGGGGTACCGTCTCGTTCTCCCTTGTTTGTCATGAAATTTCATTACCGAAACGCTCCAGTTTCCTCATTTTGCTCTGATAATGGCCCAGCCTAATCAGCCTGTGTGCCTGTAAATGTTTCCTCATTTTGCGATGAATTGGGCCTGGATGTGCAATGGAGCCATTTTCTTTTGAACTGCTTTCCTTTCATCCCCCTTTGAGTCTTTATGTCAGGACTTGAACCAGTTCGCTTGTAAGCTCTGGCACTTCCGCAGTGACTGCAGGTACTTCTGTGGTTTCACTGAATTGGTTTGGATATCATCTTTTTAAACAACACTTTATAAAATCTCCTACCTCTTATGTGCTGCTCCCACTCGACGCTGATGTTCCCTCCCCTTCTTTGAGATTTTGGCATGTGGGTACCCAGTTTAGTACCAGTTTACCATGGTAAAACCTTTAATTAGACAAAGGAGCAAAGCCCTGCTAGCTTTTTACAGAGACTACACTTCTTATCACAGTTCGCTGGCCTGCTGTGGCTGGCAGTATTGGAAAAACTTCTGTCAAATGCCCCATCCATATACAGATGTGACGACAGGAATGGTCTCGAAGATGCTGTCACAGGACGGAGACCGTCTGGTTCCCAGTAAGTCCCCCCGGGGACCTGTCCTCTTATCTCGACATCACTTCCTGTCACATGGGCGGTCCGTCAAATTATACATCGGTGTGCGCAAAATGTCAGTCTCCCCCTAACACCCTTTTTTTTTTCTCCCTTTCCTTTCTGACTTTGTTGTATCATGAATGAACAAGAACCCCTGTGTCACATCGCTGGTTCTCGTGTAATTGTATTTGACCGTTTTTTAAATGTTGTTAATCTGCAATGGGAAAGCACCCTTTGTATGCAGGTATCGGCCAAGGTGAGCGTTACCCTCCAAACAGGCCGTACTTCCAGAGTATAGGGCTCTCTCCAGAAAATCAGCTGGTCCACTGTGGAAACATGTAGCATTGCACTGTTTAGGTGGCCCCAAGCAGTTGGATGTAAAGAGCGAACGTCGCCTGAAATTCAGGCCTCCTTGAAGGCATAATTCAATTTTCCTAAAGCTAAGAGAAAGGCCTGCTTTTCATTTCAGCTGTTGATGGTCCCCATTGCGTGGACTGGGGTTATCGTATTCTCTGTTCTTTCTTTTGGCTGCTGGTTTATGGTTACTGTAGGGTTTACTGTAGGGTTTTTTTTTTAGGGTTGGTTAATTTCCCACATGCCCCCTGACCTTTTATAGATCCTGATTGCATCTGAAAAGGAAACGTTAAACTTGAAATGAAATGTGGCACCTCCGACTGACTCCCCCCCTCCGCCGTTTGACAAATTTTAACGGTTCGTGAATTTGCAAGGACGCACACTGGTCCACGGTCATCAGAATTTTAGGCCCCCCTAGCCTGGGAGAGAAAACCTCGCATTGCTGTGAGAATTGAATATCGACCGAATGTGTCCATGTAAAAGCGTTTAAAAACGTGCAGCGTTCTCCTCCCGTGGCTGGAGCCCCTCCCTCCGGTCCGTCTGTTTCCCGTCCGCCACCGACTGCCGAGTGCTGGCTTGGGGAAACCTTCTTTTCCATTCGGATGGCGGGGCCTGTGAAAGGCCTCTTTTACGGATGTCTACCACATCACAGTCCCGGGATAAATGTCTTGACAGATCCCATAGCAACAAGTCTCGGCAAAGCAGCCCGTCGAACGTGATGGCAATAATTAGACAGTGATTCACTCCTCACCTGCGACGTTATCTGCGGATTCCTCAGGCTCTCCTGGGGCCCCTCTATGGAAACACGCTCCCTCTCTCTCTCTCTCTCTCTCTCTCTTTCTCTCTCGCTCTCTTTTCCAGCACCCAGTTTGTTATGCTGGAGTGTGTCATCTCATATTTAGCTACTTCGAAAGTAACAAAGCCATTCCTTTTCCCTTCCAGGGCCTTGTAAAAGACTTTCGTGTTGTGATTTATGTTTCATATTAAAGTAAAAAAAAAAGTAAAAAAAATATCTGGCTTCTTCCATTATTTCTTGTGGAAGAACCAGCTGTAGGTGCCCGACGCAGTCCTAGAGCCCTTTAAAGGCTTGGTTTTGTGTCCTGTCCCCCTGCATGTGTGAGGTTCTTATTTGTTTTCCTATGAGCCATTACCAGAGGGTCTGTGGGTGACTGAGTCATGTTTGCTGGGCCCTATCTGGTCAGGCCCCCCGGAAGAGCCGTGAGTGTGGTATTGGAGCCTGTCCTCCAGTGGGGGTAGTGGCCATTGGCGTGTTGGTGGGGGTGTGGTTGGTCACCGGAACTGAAAGGGTCACATTAAGCCAGAACGCTGAGGAACCAGTGGGCAACCTTATGAAGGGTATAACTGGCAAATCATATCTTGGGAAGGGCTTAATTTTGACTATATGGTGTGATTTAAATTTTTTTTTTCTTTTGAGCCGTTCTGACTGTAAGGCCTCGCCGGTCCGCTTACCTCGTTCAGTTTCGAAAACCGCAACCTCACAGCGAAAACCACTGCGAGGGTCCTTGCGTCACGGCAGCCAGCAGTCAAAGCGGAGCGAATCGTGGCCCGATTTGATTTAACCAGCGATTGTTTTGCTTTTCATTATGTAAATTCACCTACCTACCTTGACGCCTTCAGGATTGCGCTGTAGCTGAAGTGCTTGCCGTGAATCCTCGCTTCTCCACCGGGCCGAGGCGTACTCTGAGCTTTACAGCGTCACACATGTCCCCGGAACTGCCGGGGGTTCACGCAGTAGCCGCGTGGGTGGCTGGGGGCGCGGCTTGATTCCTCACTGAGGGGAATAACCTTACTGAAAGCACATGTGCTTCATCCTGTGTGTCTGTCTGCGTGTGTGCATGTCCTTAATGCAGCATAACTATTCACCCAATATGAACGTCAAAGCTGGTTTTGTGGTACATACACACTATAACTCCCCCCAACACACCGGTGTGGTAATATATAGGGGACCTTTTGGCCCCGCTGATGAGCAGGGGCACCTGGTTCAAACATCCGCAGGGTATTTATAGTCCTTGCCCCCCCTTTTAAAAAAATTTTTTTTACCCGTCTTCCCAGCGATAGCTGCATGAGGCAGACTGCAGTGAGGCTGCGTGCGGTGTAGCCACGCCGGGTTAAGCCGTGGTGGGATTTTCCGTGTGTAATGTGAAAGGGCAGAGTGAGATCTCTTGGGGGTGGGGTGGGGGGGGGGTGGCGGTGTGGCAGGAGTGGGCCTGGTTTAGTTTATTTGCATATGAGGCTGCTGCATCACAAACCTGACTCTCTTAATGTTTTAATTTATTTAATTTATTAATGTTAGAAAAATTTGAGGAGCTGTTATGGCACGTCGCTGGACCTCCACGGCATCGGGCACTGGCCTGACTATGTGGTTAGGGAGGGGGGTGACGTGATCGTAGCCTGACCCGACGTCGTGAGCACGTCACCAGCTGACGAGCCGGCGAACGCCGGTGATGTTAGCGTGCCGCGGTCAGACCAGCGGGATGGCTGCACCTGACCCCATCAAGGGGGTCGCTGGCCGGGTGCCAGGCCTGCTCTTACCGTTTAAAAAGCTATATTTATTAAACATGAAGGTCAGTGTGGTTTTCCTGGTGTCATATTGAGATAATGACTCCGTTAGTGGTGCAAAGCAGTATTCTGAGTGGTTGTGGTGAAGCCTGATGTCTCGACGCAGACGCAGACGCAGACGCACACACAGGCACACAAACGCTTCCTCTGCCACCCTTTCCCCTCGGCCTGGCCTGCACATACCACAAACCGCAGGTGGGGTTTATACAGAGTGCCGAGGCCTTACCCATTGAGGGCAGAGTGAAAAGGATTTTTTAATTTTTTTTATTTTTTGCTTCACGCTGCGTCTTACTGTAAGGGCTTTGCAGCATAAATCAGCCCAGGGGGAAGCAGCACACTACCACAAACCCTGATTTCGGACCTTTGATTCAGACCCACTGTGGAGTGGACTTTTGATACCCATGAGGTCTGATTCATAGGCTGGTTTCTTGCCAGCTGACTGAAGTGGCGTAACCCTTTTATTGGGGCAAGGGGGAGAGCAGGGGAGTATTACTCTGTGCCTTTGTATCAAATGTTTTCTTGCTTTATTTCCCCCCTCCCCGGGGGCTGGTAGGCCAGTGGCACCAGAGGTGCTGCCCTGTGGTTCAGGCCAGCAGATGACACGGCTCCTCTGTGGTGGTCTGGTCCGCCCCCCCATTACGGGGGTGAGCTCATACTGCATTGTTTACGGTCAGTGAATATCTTCAGTCTTTCTGCCCTTCACCCCCAGAGCCTCACTACTGCTGTTTCGATTTCAAATGCTAATGAAATGGCTTGATTTGGTATAATATGTATTTTTTGATGTGCATTTGTGTGTGTGTGTGTGTGTGTGTGTGTGGGTGGTATGTTTGCGTGTGGGCTCAGTTAGGTAGGGGGGTGTTTTAGGTTCCCGTTACTGTTTTTTGCGTGTTCTCCACTTTCCGGGCGTGATGATATATAAACCACACTCGCGTCTATAAAGTCAATGTAAAGGAGCGATTTCTTCCCTTTGATAATCTCACAGTAATAGTGATCCATGACTCCTCCGAGAGTGATGATAAAGAGCTGAACTGGAATCCGCGAGGAATTCCTTCCATACCAGTGGATGCTTCAAACCACCACGAGTCATCGAAAGGGATTCCGCGGCACCTCTTAGGAAATGCCTCATTTGAAGTCTGTCATTTTCCATTTGTTTGGAAACAGAGAACATTATTATTATACTTGGCTTTAGTCGCGCTCCCCGGTTTCAGCAGGAGGATCGCTGCGCTGAAATGTTATGTATATTGAAATAAACAAAATCCCTTTGATTTACAAGTGTGATTTATGTAGAGGACTTCTGTGGCCGGTCTTCTCCTCTGAGCTGCTCAGCGCTGTAACTAGTGGGCCGGATCCTTATCCCTTTTTATTTCGCCTTTCAATGCACTTGCTTTAACGGTTGATCTGTATGAGAGCGACATGCACCCGAGAGTTAAGTGACGGGGATGGGTTAAATACACTCACAGAGGCAGGCGCCCCTCTACAAAACTGGCCTGGCAGATGGGGCCGGGAGGTTCTTAAACCGTTTCTCAGTCCTCTGTTGAACAGGGCTGGAAATGCTTGCTTTGCATGAATGATTCCCATTGATCGCGGCGTCTCTACGTATAGAAATGCCCCTCTGTCCGCACATAGAGGTGCGCTAAGCCAAGGTACAGATTGAATCTGCAGCAGCACCTTAGGGTAATATCAGGTCCGCTGTTCTGGGTTTTTGGGTCTGCTCCAAAGGATGCCGTGTGGGGTGTTTATTTAAGTCTTAATGTAATGCCCCTTATTCAAATCTGTTGAATCTAATCTGTGGAAAACAAACTGGGCACACAGACCCAGAGACTCGGACATTTGCATAATGCACAAATGTGTGACTGAGCCGTTTTGAATTTCCCCGTCCATTTTAGTGTGTTTGACTGTGTCTCTTATACGCCCACACATTAGTAACGCATGAATAATTAAAGCTTACGTGCATGCATTGAAGACGGGAATAATATTCAGAGTAAAATTTGCATAGTTTTTAGGATTTACTGGTTTGTAGCTGGAAAATACCTTGATGGGTTTTTAAAACACAAGCAGTTAAGAGGGCTGGCACTGGGGGTGGAATTAAGTGTTAATTCATGCGATGTGTCGTTGTACTGCCATTATTTCTCGGGTGGGATGTAATAACATTTATAAGGGGATGTGAAAGGGCTCGTAAAAGACGCGGCTGGGGGGGGGGGCAGCGGCCCGGCTTCTCCTCTGGAATAAGGGGAGCGCGGATCGCGAAGCACCGGTAGGATATCCCAGCGTCTGCCGGTATATTATCTGATAACTAATTATCATTAACAAAGCAGAGCACGCAAACTTTGATATGTCGATCCGTAGTTTATGCTGTCGGGGGCCATGCTTAACCATGAATTGGTGATTTGAAGCTGTTTTATGAAAAAAGACGGGAAATCCATAGTGTGGCCATATCGGCGCGCGCCTTTGGGGACTCCGGAGCGCTCCTTTGGGGACTCCGGAGCGCGCCTTTGGGGACTCCGGAGCGCGCCTTTGGGGACTCCGGAGCGCTCCTTTGGGGACTCCGGAGCGCGCCTTTGGGGACTCCGGGGGCGTCCCTTTGGGGACTCCGGAGCGCGCCGTTGGGGACTCCGGAGCGCGCCGTTGGGGACTCCGGAGCGCGCCGTTGGGGACTCCGGAGCGCGCCTTTGGGGACTCCGGAGCGCGCCTTTGGGGACTCCGGAGCGCGCCTTTGGGGACTCTGGAGCGTGCCTTTGGGGACTGCGGAGCGCTCCTTTGGGGACTCCGGGGGCGTCCCTTTGGGGACTCCGGAGCGCGCCTTTGGGGACTCCGGAGCGCGCCTTTGGGGACTCCGGAGCGCTCCTTTTCCCCGAATCAAAGATTTATTCGGTAAATTCAGAGCGCGCGCTAATGTCATGTATAATAGATAATGCATTCATTGATAACGAATAATAGATTCTTTTGGGCCGAGTAAGACTGAATCCAATTAAAGGGGGGTTTTAAACATCTGTGCTTTTACTAATTTATCAAGGCATGCCGTAATGATGGTTTCCACCTTGTCTTTAATTTACAGCTTAAGGGGCAGGGAGATTGAAGGATCTCCAGCCTGCACTGTTACTTCAGTGAGGTCCAACCTTGCATTGCAGATTGAGGTTTCATCCATCCATCCATCCTTCCATCCATATATTTTCTGTAACTGCTTATCTACAGGCGCAAGGCAAGGAACAACCCAGGATGGGGCACCAACCCATCATGGTTACATTATTATGTGAAATAATAAAACTAACATTTTCAATTGAATTCAACATTTTTATATTCAACCCAACTTCGATTCATTTCAATGTTTTATATAGCGCCTTTCACAACAGAGTTGCCCCAAGGCACTTTACGTGGATGTGTTGTGATACATTACAACATCGTTAAGAGAGAGTAATACAAAACAGAGGAAGGAAGAGAGGAACCAAAAACTCCCAAGGATGGAAGAGAAAAAACCTCTGGAGGTCCAAGGTCAACCCCCCCCCCCCATTTTTCACGTTTTAGTTTGACATATGGCTTATTTTTTAAGTGGAATATGTAAGAAGGTGCATAGCGACTGTAGGTGTTTTAAAATAAATTCTGTCCACTTTATGAAAATATGATTCTGAACCGTCTTTAATACTAGGAATTTCACAGCACTCAAAAGTTTTATGTCCTTCATATTCCACTGAAGAATATAGTACAAATGCTGCGTACCTCTTACTTTTCAGTGTGATTTATTCCAGGTTATTTATTTTATTATATATTCTGGTCCTCTATTCCTTTAAAAGTCTCCCATGGCTTGTTTTCTGGGGAATGGTAATGGTTTTTATTGAAGTGCAGCTGTAACGGCCCCCTTCCTTGGAAGTCTCCTTTTGTGTACGGCAGTGAGTTCGTCCGGTCCTGATGAGTCCACCTAACCGTTCAGTTCGTTTAGGTCGGCCAGTGACGCCAAACATGGTTTCTGGGTGTCGAAGACCAAGTCAAATCTTGGCCCGGTCAGGGTTCTGGAGCCTAAAGCTTTTTTCTGTGTAATTTCAGAGCACAGTTTAGTGCTAACAACACCCCCCCCCCCCCCAAGCTCTGGCGGAAGCTGAGGACAGCTGGCCAGGTGTTGGCTAATTACATGGCAGGTAGCCCATCCCTACACGTGCAGGAGCCAGAGAGGAATTTCAGCTGCACATGTTCCTGTTTCTGCTGCAAACTCTAATAACGGGACAAGCGTGTAAATGATGCTTCCTTAAAATTTTCCTTGAGGGTCTTTCCCCAGTTCCCATGGACCACCAGACATTCCAAAATTTTTGTTCCATCCTGGCTCCCAACACATTTGTACCTGGTATTCGGTGTTAGCGATTGTTTGGTTTCGGTGTGCAGGGAGGGAGCAAAAACGTGGCCTGTCTGGGGGTCCCCAAGTACTGGGTTCAAAAACACTGGTCTATGTCAAACTATGGAGTCCAGCCTCTGAAATCTAAAGGCCCTGAGTCCGTGGCCGATGCTGCTGAAGTTGGGCGATCCCTTTAGCATCTTAGCATTAGCATCGAAGGAAGGTGAGATTAGCATGAGTAAATATGCGAATTAATGAATTAAAGTTAAGCCTTCCTCTGGTATGTTCCCAGTTGCCCCCCAAGCCTTTTAATTTTGTTCCTGGAGAAATGGCTCCCAGAAGCAGACGCTCCCAGTGTGGACCGCTGCACTACTGTGATCTAATTTTATTTTGTTTGATTAAGCGCAAATGTCTGGATGCCATCCAGCAGAGGAAGAAAAGCAAGAAGAGAGATGGAGGAGAATATAAAAACTTTTCTGGGTAATTAACGGACATTGTTGTTGTTCAAAGGATCACTGTATATAAGAAATAGCTATTATGTACTGTTTGTGTCGGTTGGGAAATGATCATTCTTAGCTTTTAGCTGCTTAATTTGTCCGACTTGTACTTGGTGAGGCAGCGCTGGGAATGTTTTATGTCCTTTGCCTTGAGAGCTCGCGAGGGACTGCGGGTGTGTGTTTATCTCCATTTTAACAGAAGAATTGTGCAGCTGTGAGGCAGAATTTTCCTGAATTGAGGTGTGTTTGTATGCGAAATTTGATGCGGCTGTATGGCAGAGGCTGTCAGCTGCTGTGGCAACGTATTGACAGCAGCGATGTCGGCCTCTCTGGCTGACGCACACACGCACGCACATTCCCAACACGCACAGCAGTGACTTAAACCTCACAGCCGTGTGCGCGATGTGCACACTCACTGTAAACACCAGTGATCCTATGGCTCAGCCCACTCCTACCGGCCCGGGGCTCTGGGATTTCAGCTGCTGTTTGTTAGTATGTCGTGCTGCTCTATGAGGAATGTTGCACTGCAAGAAAGCTCATTAATTCGTGTGTGATACTAGAGTAAATGAAATAACCTCTTTTGCTGTTACATTTATGTGCCAGGCCAGGAAGAAGCACCATGTGACAGAATTTGGTTTCTACTTACGTCCATTTCAGTGAAACGTTTTACAGGGATAACAAAAAATATGCATCTTAAAAAGACCCAGTCAGTATGCTCATCAGAAGGAATGATGTAATTGCATGTGGAAGAGGGCAGCGTTTTGATGGTGTTTATGGGAAGCCATTTTGTTTCCTTGACTTGGTTGCCTCATTTGTTGGAAGAAAGGGGTGTTTTCGTTATTGGTGGGGACACTTTTCAGGAAGGCAGTGTTGCTCCATGTGGCCTCCGAGGGTCACCGATTGGCTGAGTATGCCTGGGGATGTGTGGGAGCTGCAGAACTGGGAGGGTTTGAATTGAGAAACACCCCCCCCCCCCAATCAGTGAGGCCGGTGGGAGCTCCCTTCCTTTTGACAAGATGCCCGGCAAGCTCCGTATACCTATTCCAAAAGAAATGCTGAGCTCTGCATCCTGCCCTGGTGCCCAGCCCCAGAGTCAGCGCCGAGAGATTTCTAACAGTTTCCATCAGTTCAGCTTTTTAAAACAGTGATTTAAAGACAGTCCTGCCCGGTCCCCGAAATCCCCAGGTCTCAACCTTGGACATATTATAAAATTCTGGTGTACCTCGAGGTAGCATTCCATGCCTCTAAAATACATCATCTTATGTTCTTTATTAAGCTCTGTGGGACGAGAGGCGATTGGGCCTGAGTGTCCTTGCTGGCGTTATGGCGCGATGCGTGTAGAAGGGAAGACTCAAAGTCATCTCCCTGGAGCTTGAAGTACTTTTTCCTTTGTCTCCCACACATGATTTAGTGCGGAAGGCGTTTATCGGAATATAGCTACCCGTCTTTGAACGAGACCTGAACGGCATGATAAGGCGGGATATACAAACTCGTGAATCTCTTTATAGTCGCGCTGCTGGCGGCGCTTCAACGAAAAGGATGCCCCTGATGCGGGGGTATTGTGCTGGGGAAGCGATTGCATTTCACGGCATATAAAAGTTTTGCCATGTGCAGAATAGCCACCACTACTCTGCAGTTGGCTAGGAGCGATCTTTCAAAAGCCATTATTCTGCAGTTCTGCAAGTTTTATCGCCCATTTTTGGCCTTTTATTTTTGTTATCCTTCCCATAATGAAGCTATGAGCAAATTGTCGTTAGAAAGGAAGACAGAGTTTTTCTTATGCACATATTTAAAAAGGCTGCCTTAGAGTCTGCAGGAGGAAGATCTACTGTGGATGCTGGCTTTGGAAGGGGGGCCCCCTCCGGTGTCTGATGATTACCATGATCCGGACGTGGCGGACGGACGCCAGCTCACGGCAGCCTGTGCGATCTCCAGCCCCCCCCCCCCCCGTTTGTTATGGCTACCGGGTGGCGGAAAAATGCAATCTGCGGTCGCCTCGGCAACATCGGAGTCATTCGGGAAAGATGGGGGTGGGGGGGGGGTCCTGAACGACCAAATGACCTTTGCGTAGTCTGAGACGTTGTGTTTCCTGGGGGTGAGCTACAATTTCAGTCGTTTATCCACCAGGCCTTTCCCGTTCCGCGCCGTTTCGGCATTCCTCCAGCCAAAGCTTCCCCCGGTCGTGTCTTTCCGAGATCTTGACTCCGTTGATGTTTGTCCTTCCCCAAGTACAGACAAGGCAGCAGCTGGGCCAAACTCCCCTTTGCCGGCTGATGATAGCTTTATTGCTGGGAAATTGGCGAGATCCCTGGGCAGGTTTGCTGGATGGGGATCCCAGCCATCTGCAGTGTGGAGGAGTGGCACCCTGGGCTGCAGCCAGGGACAATTTCTAGGATAGTTTGTGGTGGGGGGGCATAAGAGGGGCCAATCTTATCATTAGCCAGTGATATGAGTTATCTGAGGGGGCACTCCGGCCGCCAATCGGCTTTCAGCTGGAGCTAGTGCCTCTACCCGCCCCAATACATATGCCGTAGGCTGCGGTCATGTGACGAGCTTGTGTGGGATTTCTGCTTCTGTGTCTGCAGCGCTGGGCCCAAAGGAGACAACATTTACGAATGGAGGTCCACTATCCTGGGCCCCCCTGGCTCTGTGTACGAGGGTGGCGTCTTCTTCCTGGACATCACCTTCTCTTCAGACTACCCCTTCAAACCACCAAAGGTATGACACCCCCGCCCCATCTCCCTGTGCTCGTCCGACCCCCGCATACTTCCCAGCTGGTCCTTTTATCCAGAGTCGCTTTTTTGCCAGCTTTCCCAGCCGGGTGTTTTCACTGGGGTGATTCATGTTAAGTACATTATTCAAGGGTACAACAGAAGGCATCCTCTTGGGATCTGAGTGAGCAGCGTTCAGGGGAAAAGTCCAAAATCATCGCTAACCCCTTGGTTGTGCTGCTAGCGGCTGGGGCGAGGGAAAACATGACAGAAATTGACAGATTAAACTGAACAATTCTACGGTGTCATGTCAAAGATGAGCCCTTTAATCCAACAAGATTCACTGGCACCCCTGATGGATGCCACACGCTGCAATGCCGGTGCTCACCCCTAAGCGGCGCTCTAGCATGGACAGCTTAACCAATCGAGCGGCAGAGGAAAGCAATTAGTGGAATGTGCAGCCGGGACCGTTAACGATGCCGGGGTGTGTTTACGGCTCTGACATTAAGGGGAAGTGCCGGGTGCGTTGTTCCCGCTTAATTAGAATCTCAGCGGCCTGTTCCATCTGGACAGACGCACGCCCCCACCCCGCTGCCCCCCCCCCCCCCGTCACCATGCCGCCGGTGTCATCTTTAAAGTATATGTTTATTCAGTTGATGAAGAAAAAGCTGCCCTCTGTTTTTGTTTGGCTTTTTTTATTATTATTATTAAATGTCAGAAGATGATATTTGGGGTTTCCTGCTCATTTAACGGCAGGTGTGGCGTGAGGAGGACAGCCGACACCCAGAATCTTCCGGCTGCATTTTATGATATGCCACGCTGTTGTGGATTGGCAGGGCGACCGCTTCTGTGGTCTGGAGGCCCGGAGCTGTGGGGGTTGGGGAGGGGCGCCCCCTCCCGTTACGCCTGGGCCTAAAAGCAGGGTGGGGGGGCAGAGCCCGAGCTGAGCCAGATGGGTACTGACCCCACCCATCTAGCCCTGGCTCTGCATGCTCATGCTTTCAGTATAATTACACCATTGTACGCGCCTCCCCACGCCCGCCGCGTCACATGACCATCAAAGCTGAGCTGTTTGCTGTCCGGCCTCAGGGACACAAAGGCCTGCGTGCTCACAGCGTTGGTGTCTGTTCCCGTGCGCTATCTGCTCCCTGACCTCGATGACCTCTGACCCCGCTGTTGTTGTCCCCCGTGGCGCAAAGCTGTGTTTTGTTCGCTATGCTAATTGTGTCCTCGGGGCTGCACAATGGCTGCGTCGGCCTAGGGAGAAGATAGCGGGGCGTGTTGTCTTGCCGCCCCCCCCCCCAGCCTGTTATTGACTCTTCTGTGCAATGATAAACTGGGGAGTTATTAGCGACTCCGATGTCTCCAAGTCCCCATTTTTACTGCCAGCTCTGTTTTTGTTCCAGGGCTAAAGGAATAATTTTTAAATACTTTACATGTTTGAACATAAACAAGCGATTTGGACAGGTACAAATTTTGTAAGCGTGTGAGGAATAGTGCCCTTTGTGCGGGTGTGCGTGAGTAGGGGCGTGTTTGTGGTGCAGTGTGGTTAGTGGACACAGCCTTCCGCTGGCTTTCTGAGGCTGGTGAGTCCATCCCCAGTGACACATTTCGCCCGCAGGTCACGTTCCGCACCAGGATCTATCACTGCAACATCAACAGTCAGGGCGTCATCTGCCTGGACATCCTGAAGGACAATTGGAGCCCCGCCCTCACCATCTCCAAGGTCCTGCTGTCCATCTGTTCCCTCCTGACAGACTGCAATCCTGGTAAGTGGGTGGGGACTTGCACTTATCAATCACCTTGAGTGGTAACGGATAGCAGCCAATAACTGGCAGAGTTTATTGGGGACGTGATTAGAGATGGAGGAAGAGCAGCAGTGCTTTAACCAAGCTAATGGGCCTTCCCAAGTACATAACAGGAAATGCTTGTCTGCCTAATGGCTGGCTCTCAGATGTCCTCTGGATTACGCTCCTCTTGTATTTACCTTTGCAGCATTTCTGTATTCATGCTCGCTATTAATTCGGGAAGCCCAATGCGGGCGTTAAGGTCGGCACGACTCGGTCAGGGGGGAAAGCAGGATGTTTTTGAATGCAGATTTAAATGTATGTGTGCACAGGACAAGTAGATGCAGTCGTGATTCTCTTTGGACTCGGGCTGCCGGAGACTGCTTTGCTTTTGCCGAAAGAAGCCAGTGTTACCTTGAGTGAACGGCTCGTACAGACGGCCAAAAGAAGCATAGATATGGGGGCTCGTGGTGCAGCTGAATGTTTTAGATCAGAAATGTATGAAAACATTCATGGCTCCGTCAGCATCCTATTAATGCACGGCTTCCCAATTATTTTTCCCTGGATGGCCAAATTCTGTCAGCCACTGCCACCCATAAAATTTACCAAATGGTGGTGGTGGGTGGGGGGGCTGTTCAGAATGAGGCTGCAGAGAATATTTTTATTCCTGGCCGTATTTCGGTCCAGATGTGGCCCGGAGTCTGCCTATCGAGTATCCATATCTTTAATGTCTGTCTTGAAGTAACGGCCGACAGTTAAGTACCAAATACAGCTGGATTCCTTGGGTCATTATGGAATTAAAGTGATGGGTTGACTAGAGCAGGTTCCTCAGACCAGTCCACAAGAACCCCCAGTCGGTCCACGGTTCTGCTCCCTCCCAGCTCCCAGGGAATTAGCTCCCACTGGATTAGAGATCTTGAATTTGATGGTTTGAGGACCTCTGACACACTCACGTTCGTTATTGTCCCCCCCTCCCTCCCCCGCCCTCTCCAGCGGACCCCCTGGTGGGTAGCATAGCCACACAGTACCTGACCAACAGAGCGGAGCATGACAGGATAGCTCGGCAGTGGACCAAACGATACGCCACATAGGCCCCCAGGGGCCCCGCCAACAGCCGGCCCCTCGCGTGAAGAGCCTGGAGGCGACTTCACCGCGTGCAGCAAATCTTTATAGCCTTTACAATACGGACTTCTGTGTACATGTTATACTGGTTCTGCTCTGTGCTTTTACCTCATGAAGACTGAGACGGGAGCCTCGCAGGTAAATGCTACTCGAGTAGAATTTTGTAGCTGTAGATTTAGTTATGTTTAAATGCCTACTTGCAAGTCTTGCTTCTTTTGGGATATAAAAATGTATTTTGTGATGTAATAAGGGAAACTGTTCCTAAAGTCAACCAAATATTATGGTGCATTTTAGCCTAATCCATTATCTGTATGAAGTTAAGGAGAAAAGGAAAAAAAACAACAAAAAAAAAAACTAGCTGTAGATGATTAGGAATTATGTCATTTATATGAAACCCAGATCCATTTCCAGTTATGTGGTACATGCTGTTGTGAACTCTGTTTTACCTTTGTCAGTTTGTAACGAAGAGATTTCATCGAACCTTTTGTAGTTCAGCGAAGGTGAACCGTCACTGTAACATCACCAAACACAATAAACTTGTTCCCCAAGGTGACACGTGTGCTGTGTCGACTCGACAGGTTGCGTCCTGACACCACAATCAGGTCTGGGGGGTTTGGGGGGGGGAGTCATGTGCGGTATTTTAGTAACTTTAATTTTCAGATGGCCTGAAATGATGGTGCCCCTGCCCCCAAAATCAACCCAACAGTGTATTTTCTCCAAACCTGTCCACATGCTCATTGTCGAATGTCAGCATTGACAGAGATCACCTCTGTCTGATTTCTTACATTGCATTAGAATTCTTGAGACAGATTGAAGTTTGAATAAAATGGGACCTTTTGTTTGGAGAATTCATGCTGCCACCTGGTGGCAGGACGTGCACCCAGCGCCGAAATGAGGAACATCGTGACCGGAACAAATGTTGCATTAACATATCAGCATATTATCATAGCATATCATCTCTTCTTCCCCTTTGAAAAACTGTAGCAGCTAAGCTTTTAATGATTTGTTGTAGAGGGATAGTATGTTTAAATGACCAGCGGTCAGGCTATGGTGTGTCTTGCAGAGTCAGTCATCTTACTAAATACTTGTATTGCCTCAAAGTCTATGCTAAATGACCTAGACAAATAATGCTTCGCTTTCAGTTTTTAAATGTCAGTGGTTATTTACGGTCATGAAGATATTGTGTTTCAGATTCAGACATCTGCAGTTTACTTTCTGTCTCTTTCTATACTCATGTGCTGCCTTAAAACATTCAGCCTCCGCTGAGCCGTGTGTGGAACTATATCGCCTCGAGTCATTTTTACATATATACAGACACACACATATATATTTTATCTATATACAAGTTTGCTCTGCTGAGGATTTCTGAGATAAAAACCTCCAAGACTCAGACTTCCAGGGTTTTTTTTCCCCCAAAAGCATCTTGAAGCCTTTCTAATCCTCTCATTCCACGCACACCGACACATGCAGTGACTGCCTTTCAATAGGACAGGTGTCCTTCAGCTGCCAGACTCTGGAGTGGCTCGTGAGGCCAGCGTTCCGGACGGAGCTGCCGTCGACGCGGAGAGCGTGCAGCTCCCTGTGAAGGATGCCGCCGAGCTCTGAGATGGCCTGCTTTTCAGGCGTAGCCCACTGTGAGGCTGAGAGCCTTCGCTCTCTGTTACTGGGGCTCTCCATGTGAATTTCCAGGCCTTGCTCCTCGAGGGAGCTTTTAGCACCATTAATAATCACAAATGCTCACCGGGCTTGATTCTGTCACATGGTGTAATGGAATCTTTTTATTAACATTGCTGGCTGGACTACGTATCCCTTGAGTAGTGGATTTCATTACTTTTTACATGCATAAGAACAGAGTATTTTTTTTTGTCAGCGTTGCGGCCATATGTGGGTATACCTTGTGTCACTTAGTGTCGTTGGCGTGGGGGAGAGATTATCAAAGTGTTGTATTTACGTACCGGCTGGATTAGCTGAGGTGTTTAATCGCACTGGTAATTGACTTTCCTGTAGTACCTTACTTAAAGTACTCCGTGATACAGCAGGCTGTACACCAGAGTAATTGCAATCTAGATTCAGACCAGACATCCAGCTTGAAGGGCCATCTGCAGTATCCTCTCTGGGGTTTCTGTCATTGATTACTTTTGTCCTTTTATTACTGCTTGCTGTTGGTCTAATGCGACTCTTGGTTATAATGTACTTACAGAGGGGCAAATGGCAAATAACGACCCTATTGAATTCTTGATTTTTTTTTTTGTTTGTTGTTAATTGATCCTGACCTTACTAATGTGCCTCAAATTAAGGTAGAAGCCCAATCTAGTGTGTTTTCCAGACTGAAAAAGCAGTACTAAGCAATCACCCATCTCTGATCATAATCTCTCTTTTTATTTCTTTTATTTGTGCTGCTTTTAAAAAAAATGTCCTTCTCTTTGAAGAAGCTGCTGTTTCCCATGTTATCCATAGATGCCACTCTAGTGCTACGCATTCGGGAAGGAATGTCAGCCTGGCACTAACAGCTTGACGTCTTTGTTGGAAGGGGAACCAATCAGATGCGAGGTGGTGTCCTGTCGTTTTATTGCCACGGTAACAGAGTGTGTTGTGTATTTTAGGAGATCGTTAACGTGGTTAACTTTTTAAAATTACGGCTCTAAAGTTATTCCAGCCTGCCGGTGAAAGGTAACACCCTCCTGTTTAAGCACAGTCCAGATCCATGAGTGGAATAAAAAGCGCCTTTGCTGTGTCTGGCCCAAGTTGTGGGGCCTTCATTTGACAGCTTTGTTTACCTAGTTTACAATTGATGGACTTGGATGCCAGAAAGACTAGAATTCAACAGTCATTGAGGATTCTCCCCCCGATTTATTTGGAATTGAAAGTGATCATTTAATTTCCTGTGGGCAGTAATTGTCCGAAACGATCGATTGTTGGTTGCAGCCGCTTTTCAGAACCTGCGGACGGCAGTGTTTTTTTGGGGGTGTCAGCCGCCTCTGATCATTCGGGTGTGACGTGTGAGTTTTTGGGTGCAGAGAGTGCTTAGCGCGTAGAATTTTCTGCGCCATGGTGAGGTCAGGATGGGGCGGGCGTCCCACGCAGAGCCTGGGATTTGGGATTGCTGGCGTCAGACCCCTTCTGTAGCTGGCGGTGGGGCGCGTAGGCAGGCATGAGGAGACCCACGTGTCAGAAAAGCCCACAGAAGCCTATGAGTAATGGCCACTGGTTCCTCCGTACGATGGGGCGGGAGCCAAGCGAAGAGCAGGCTGCTCCCCTGGAATCGAGCCTCTGCCCTCGCGTGGCGAGTTCCCCTACCGAGAGCGCATAATATAGCCTGTGATTAATGTTGACAGGGGAACTACTGAACGATCTGTTAGAGTGAAAAATTACATTCCAGTGCACATTCCCATCTCGTTGGAAGGCAGCTGAGAGTTACGCACCCAAAACGACGGACCTGTTTTCCCAGCCATTTTCCTGCGTCAGTCGCAATCCTGGCCTCAACGTTTTCCCCGCATTATCTTCCGGCTTCCTCTTGTCGAAACGCGTCCGTTTCCCGCAATCCTTGAAATGCTCCCTCACGCTAACGTATTTGTTCTGTTTTCACATACTTCTGCTCTAAATGCCCGGAGCTCAGAGGTTGTGCATGCGTGGGAGTCGTCGATGGAGAGTTCAAAAGCTTTTTATCTTTTAAATAATAGCCGCGCCGACCTTTTAAGTTTGATTGAGTTTTTTTTATTGTGTGAGATGCTGTTTTTTTTTATTTTTAATTTGGGAATGGCGGCTTGTAATTAAGCGGTCGTCTCTTGGCGAAGACCCTGGGGCAGGTTTAAGTGTCCCTCAGTGTCATGCTGCAGGCCCGAGCCGCCCAGCTCCCCGCGGTGCCGCCGTCGCTCTAAGTGGAGGCCTCAATGGCTTCATTCAGATGAAGTGAGCCGTGGATTGTCCTCGGCAGGCGCGGTAATGGCCCTTGAGCGGCACAAGCCTGAATAGCGGGGGGAGGCCCTGCGATGGCGCCTGCTGCCTTTGATTCTCAGTAACAGAACCTCTCCGTCTGCCGTGTGCCATTCAGCATTCAGCTCTAACCCTCTAACGGCAATGCTTGTTTTCTGCTTCTTTTTTTCTCATTGAACTGGATATAAAATAGTATTCAAAATACACAAAGTTTATTTATAAGTAGTTTCTTGTTCTTTTGTGCCATTTTATGTTTCCTGTCCTATTACAGCTTCAAAGCAATTTTTAATTTTTTATATCTGATAGCAGTGTGCTTTTTTGAACAATAGATGGCGCTGCAGTCGTATTCTTGTTGGAGGCACTGAGTTTAAAAAAAGAAAAAAAAAAACGGGTCCAGCTTTGTCTCCGCACGGCTGCTCATGACCCAATAAGCTCTTCCTCTGGGATCTTATTGTGATGGCAGGTTAGCGGTTGGGCACTGACGTGAAATTCTTCTGCACGGCAGCTGCTTGGATTATCGTTCTTAAGTCTGTCACTTATAAATATAGTGTGTTTGGGGGGGGGGGGGTGTGCATTGCTCCTGGGGGGCCAGCACTTCATTATAGGGCTTGGCGACTAATTTGGAGCACTTACCTTAAGCGAGATGCAATGCTTTGTGCAGATCTGCCCTGTCAGCATGCAAACGAGGATCTTGGGTAGACTGTTTACACCCTGAGCCAGGCTTTTCTAAACAAGTACGAGACTCATTTTTTGTTAGGCCTCAGGTCTGGAGGAGGATCGACGCTGGTCTATGTGCCCCGTTTCCATTAAATCACCTATGAAATGCGAGATGCTCGACAGACATGACTTGTGTCCCCCGAGATCTACCGCTGGTCGCATGTTTTGTTGATGCACATGCAAATGTGAAACGATCACTCGTATCAGAAAGGCTCCCCGTTCCCGCACTTGGCGGGCATCTCCTAAGTGTGAGTCGGTCGGGAGCCTCTTGTCTGGGCCGCCCGCGTTCCCTCAGCGCACGCTCGCTCGTTTTAGCGCGCTTTTCGGCCGCCGTGCCGGAGAGCCTGTCCACCAGGCTCGCCCGCGGCCGTGTCCCTGCGCCATCTGGACGGCCCGGCCCGAGGCCCGCCCCTCTCCCCATTCACTCTGCAGCCTCCCCAACAGAAGGGCCGCATGCTGAGGTGGTGGGGGTGGGGGTGTGGGGGGGGGGGGATTGGATTTGCGCTCGTCCGACTGGATTTCCGCCGCTCTTGGCAGAGGTTGCAGCCAGCGGTGATTCTGCTCGACTGCAGCATTGCCTCTAATTATGTCGCGGCCGGCGTTGGCAGCGCGAGCCCGTTAATGACATTTGGGCTCCGGGTGTGTGCCCCTCCCTAGAAACACAGGGGCTGCGTTTTGGTCTTATTGCGAGCGTGGCACGGGTCTCGTGCTGGACCGGCTGCCCGGGCCTGATTATTGCAGATAATCTCTGTGATCGCTCAGGGGAGGACAAAAGTTTGTACTAAACGGGGTCCTTTGAAGGCGCCCGCTCACGTGTCTGTGTGTGATCTGTATAGGCAAGCGGCGCCGGCTAACCAAGCAATGACTCTCGGCGCTGTAACGTTGGGCTTGTTGGGAAGAGCGGCCCCACTGTGACTCCGATTGCTTTTATTTGAGGCTGGGGGGGGGTAGTATATGTTTTGAATTAGTTGCTGGTGGACTTGGGGAGCGTTGAACAAAGAGTCTTTTGTTTAAAAAAGAAAAAGAAGCTTAAGAGGGCTCATCTGCACATCAAACAAACAAGCAGACAGACTGACTCCCCTAATTATCTTACCGTCAAATTGCACTCCTAAACGAGGGAAGGAGGCGGGCCGACTCCACAGCCCTAGGAGGTGAGGAGACAGGGAGTGTCTGGCTCTGGGTCAGACATTCCTCCCTTCCTCAGCTATCGCTGTAAGTAGGCGATTCCCCGGTCCTCCTGGTAACCTTTGTGACCTCAGGATGTCCCCCTCTGAAAGCTCATGGTGGATTATCTTCTGGTTTGTTTTACTGAGGCCCCAGTTCTGGTTTGAATGAACCAAATAGTCCCTTTACTTTATTCAGTCCAGTCCAGTGCCCAGTTTATAAACCTCTGCAGCGTGAGCTGGTGTTTCCTCTAAAGAGCTGGTTTATTCTAAGCCTCATTATGCCAACACTTTAAATCAAACTATCAATTTTTCAATTCAATATATATCTATGTAGCGCTTTTCACAAAAGTTACCCCAAGGCACATTACATGGGTGTGTTGTAACACATTATTGCATCATTTATACAGAATAACGCATGAATCAGGAGAAAAGGCGAGACAAAGAAAGAATGAAAGAAAGAAAGCCAGATGACAATGAAGGAGCTAAATCACAGTACCCTCATATCAGAAAGTCACTCCGTTTGAAGTAATGGCTTCAAATGATTTGCTCTCGCATCTAAATTTGGTTGTTAAAGGGAGAGTAGGTGTAATTAAAGGGATCTGCTTGTGGAATTAAAAACACTGGCATTCATTGCGTGTCCAGGAAGTCGTGGGAGGGAGATGTTTGTCTGCGCAGGAAAGGCTGTTTATCCAAGGCAAAGGGTTCGTGCGGCCCATGTGCGGCCAGACACTGACACCTATTGTTGCTAGGATTATCGATGCCATTAATGCTGGTCTATTGGCTCTTTCTGATTCTGTGCCGGACCTCAGCTGTCTGCAGCAAATCCTCTCCTGCCAAGAAGCAGGTGACGGCTGATACGTCCTCATGCTTATTCATGAGTCCCAGTGGCTCCGCCCAGTCCTCACACTGTCGCTCTCTTTATTGGCCGTGCCGGTGAGTGGAGAGCCTGTGGGTGGCAGCCGGCACTGTGGAGACACCTGGCGGGTCGTTGCTGAAGCCCCTCCCCCTGGTGTGGATTGGTCGCTGTCGTCCAATGGTGTGAAAGAGATTCGGACCAGCCTGCATAAATACATCATGCAGGAGGTCCATCCATAAATGGTCTTTTGATGAAACCTTGGCGTCACCAAGCACATGGCACCCTGCATGGAATTTTCTAGAGAGTGTATCTGCCACCAAAACACAAAATATGGTTTCTGTTGTCTCTTGGATCAATTGTTGAATCCTTGATAACAATCACCGCATGTTGGGTGGATTGTTATATACTGACTTTTTTGGAATTTAAAAAGAAATCTGACCAGGACAAGAACTGACATTTTAATGCTTAGGCCTAATTATACTTTGAATTTTAAATGCGTATATTGCTTTGACCATTCAATCAATGCGACTTTAGTGCTAACGTTTAAGAGGCTTTTTTTTTTTTTTTTAAACAAAGCGTTCTTTATAAGTCACAGTGGTCATACCCCAGGAGTCAGTCTCCACTTGTCCAATCACTGAAAATTCATCTACACAGAAGAGGTCAGTCATTCTGTAGTAGATCTACAGCAGCCAAGTCATCTGTGTAATTATAGCAAATTTATTTTCTGCAATGAATGCAGAGGGCTTGAAGTGAAGCTTAGAAAAGAGGATAATTAAAAAGCAATATTACATTTAAAAAATTGTGGAAAAGTGTGTTTTATTATGTCTATGATAGGGCTGGGAATCCAGGAAGGGCCTCTAAAATTGAGGCTATTCTGCCCCTGAGGCGGCAGGGGTGGGTTATAGCCATCTCTCCCCCCTACACTCACACACAGTTTTGATCAATACCCTTATGTTTTGGCATGCACACACACATGCAGTGTGTTCATGTGAGACGCCAATTGGAAATCTCGCATACCCCCCCCATGCATCTCTCCAGGCCGGGGCCTGGTGCCTGGTGTCTGGTTCCTGCCCGCGGGAGACCACGGCGGCACAGAGAAGCATTTCCGCTTCCCTCCTGCAGTGAACAATGCATCCAGTGCAAGCAAGGAGTGTGTGTGTGTGTGTTTGTATTTACCACAATGTGGGGACCAACTCTCCCCATAATATGGTAAATCTTGTTACATTTGTGAGGTCCCCACAATATAAATCTCAATTTTATAAAAATCTGTGAATGCTATCAAAATAGCCAAAAGCCTTGTATTTTGTTTGGTTACTTATGGTTAAGGCCTGGGTAGGGGCTAGGGTTATCATAGATAGGATTAGGGTTATGCCCTAGAAATGAATGGAGAGCCCCCACATTGATAGGAATATATGAGCTGTGAGTGTGGGGGAAGGTCCCCCCCCCACATCCCAGCAAATCGCTTCTGCTATCCACGCATCACTTGAAAGATAAAACTCCAAACGTTCCTGCTTTAAAACATGCAGCAGCCTCCCTGCGCTGGGCTCCCAGCCAGCCTCTTGGTCTCCGCTTCCTCGCTAAGCCTTCACTGCTTAAGCGCTTGTGCTAACTTCATCTCCGTCACTTCAAAGCAAACGCTGCAATGGTTTGGGCTTGGGGAAAAGAAAGACGACTGCCTCATATCTCTTCCTGATCAGGACCACAGCCTTATTTAGTGAGTCAGCTCTGTCTGTCCTTAGAGCACAGATGGGTTTAACTAATTAAATCTTTTAGGAAGCGGCCTTTAAGTGAACCCTGTGGGGTTTCCCTCATGTTAATACCATGACGCTTACCCAACCCGCAAGCAACATTATCTAGCATCATGAAACTGACTTCTGTAGCAGAGAGTGCTGGAAATTATTGTGTACACTACACATACATTTTTTTGTGATTCAAATAAAATAAGAAAACATCCATCTGTCTTCCATGATCAATCATCCAGTACACAGAGGCATCCAGAACATCCAGAAACAGGGACAGCCTGTACGGGTTGCCAGATATCCGTATGCATTAGGGACGATTTAGAAACTCAATAACTGCATGTTATTGGACTGCTGGATGGAAACCCGTGCAAATGGGGGAGAAGATGCAAACGCATGAAGTACATGGTACAAATCAAGGCCCCCAAACCCAGAACTGAAATGATCCTCAGCTTCACCAGTCAACCCAAATAAGCAAACAAGGGTCCTTTTAAATTGGCCTAAAATCACGTTCTCAGATCCAGTCACCAGTCTGTCATGTTTTCATTCAAATCCTCTCTAATGACAGGAATTGGCATTTAGTAAGAATAAAACTCAGAAATTAGTCTGCAGCAATAATACAAGTGGCCTTTTTCATCTCTCGTCCAGTGCATGTCTCCACAGATTCTGACCAACGCCAGGACTGACCTTGTCCTGCCGCTGCCATCCAACAAGCTGCCGATGAAAGTGCCCCCCCTCCATCCACCTGGAAATGGGACAAGTGTGTGGAAATAGCTCTGTAAATGCATCTGGGGCTCAAATACTGCAGCCCATTTATTTATTTTGTAGACATACCAGTGACGAAAACCTGCAGTCAGTAAAGGGGTGGGGGGGGGGGGGTCGGCCAACATTCAGCGCTCCTGGAGGAGTCGGGGTTAAGGGCCAACCTCAGGGGCCTGCCAGTGATGTGACTGTTCTGTCGGCCGGATCATTAAGCGCTTTATTTGCATTGGACATTTGAACAAAGTAAACTGTTTCGACAGCCTCTGAGTTTAGTAACTCAGAATCATCCACGTTTAAGTGCCAAAGAGGACAGTTTGTGTATATATGTGGAAAAAAACAAACTCTGCCCTGTGACTGCACTTTGACAAGCAGCAGACGCTTCTGACCTGCCAGCCCTGCTCTCTCCCAAACCCCCGCTTTGACTGAAGCCAGGATTGCTCTCCTGGCCAAAAGGGTGGAACAACTGGGTTTGAGGGTCATTCCTGTGTCACTGCTCAAAAAAACCCACCTACTAAGAAAAAAAAACTAAATGCTATTATACTGCAGCGTAAAATGCACACTGCTGAGGTGCTGCCTTCATCAACTCGTATTGGTTCATGTCATATTGCGAAGTTCTTTTCTGAAATATCTGGGTCTTATTGGCTCCCTAACTTTAAGACCCCGCCCCCAACTCTACTTCATTGATTTGTTGTACTCTACTGTCAGACAGCCTGATAAATCTACTTTTCAGGCTCATAATTAGTTGAATCAGGTGGTCTGAGGTGAAATATCGAATTTATAATTAATGACATACCACTGAAAGACGTGCGAATCGTTGGCATGGATTATAGGACTACACTGCAAAACCTAATATGACATGGTGTAGTAATAAATGAACATAATGAATGTCAAGGGTCTGCTGTAACTGCATTGACCCAAGAGTTATAAATAGTGAGCAAAATGTTTTTTTTTTTTTTTAAAAGAAGGACAGAGGACCAAGTCTCTTAAACGGTATTAAAATGGCCTGACCTCGCTGGGGAAATTGAGTCAGAAGGCAATTAAAAGGAGGCTCTGTGTCTATTAAGAAGCAGCAGTTGATATTCAGAAGAAAAAACTGTTTGAGCCTGTTGTGCTGTCACATACTGGAGCTGGTGTCCCTGGCCAGCGTTTGACAGAGAAATAGCTGAACTGAGCTCTTGGGCTGCATCTAAAGAGGAAGGGCTTTGGGCCTCTGTCTCTCCTATAAGGCACTTATCTACTCTTATAGCACAAGTGCAGTGTAGAGTTCATGCATAAGCTATGCATCCATGGAGCTGGGTAACCAATATGATGTCACTGCAATTGAACAGTGTTCAGTATGAAGTGTGGTGAAATAAGAACTGAACACGCAAATGACTGTGGGTACTGGAAGAAACAGCTCTTCCACATAAAGGTCTCCTGTTTTGATATAAATCAAACATTTTGTTGATAAGACTGCCCTTGCTCTGTCAGCTTCTCTCTCTTTTTGGCTGATAAATGGCATGCTTTAACCCAAGGTGGGGAAATGAATGAGGCTAAGGACCAATCTTTCTGCTGCGAAGGGGTTAATGTACCCCTGATTCTCTCCATATGACTTTCATAGTCAATGTATATTTCATCACAAGACCACTCATTCCCGCTTTGCTTTGGCAATGACTAAAGGTAGCACTCTGAGATTATAGTTTCATGAAGACTGCACTGTTCTCCACACAAGCATTTTTCAAGAAGTTAGCTAGGACCTTGTTGAAGACTATATGTCCGGTAATGTAGTGCAGCTCTTGAGCTTTAAGATTTCAGTTGCCCTCTGTAGAAACCTTTAGATATCACTTTTAAAAGTTGTCTACCACTTAGGGCATTTTCACACCTATAATTTGTTTACTCTGGTCCAGATCAGTTGATCAGTTGATCTTCGGGTGTTTTCTTTTTAAGGAAAATCCACGCAAAACTAAATCCACCACTACAAACCATGTGAGATCATTCACTCTGGTTATTGGTCAGAGGTGTCTGTGGCAGCAGCAAGAAAGTAAATGCAGGAAGAAGCTTCTGTGGCCTGGACGATTATATATTTCTGTGTAGGCTAACATGGAGCAACAGCTGAGATGGCATTTGTTCATAGCACTGGTAATTATCTGGGCAATATACCAGGCTACGCCACACCTGCAGAATGGAGAATTCAGATCAAAGGCTTGAAAATGCCGTACTGCTTCAGAGACGTGCTGCCTTCAGACAACTGAGCAGAAAAAGGGAGCTAATCTTGAGGATGTACAACATGCTAATTGGGTCAGATGGAGTTCGGATCACTTTTCCACCACAAACGAATAACTCCAGGGTTCGTTTGGAACCAGATCATGGCCACTTCCTTTCCGAGTGCGATTACTGTGTTCACACCTACCTAAATGTAGAGAAACAGGACCACAGTTTGTTCTAACTGGACTAAAAAGGGCAGGTGTGAACACACCCTGAGATAAAAATCAAGTTCTGTAATGTCATTTAGCCACACTCCGGTCAGCACACAGCATATACAATATGCATAGACAAGAGCACTAAATGTAGAAGTACACATGGATAAACAAAGAGTAAAGGTTAAAGTGTTTTATTGACAGCTATAACAGATATAATAATGTGTTAGTAGTCATACACAGAGATTAGGAAATTAATCAAAAAATTGATCAAAATACGATTGTAGTGACGTGGAGAGTTTGTAGCCATACCTGTATAAAAGCATATGAAAACTGCATGAAAACCATCAGACAGTACGTACAGGGTTCATGCAAAAGCAGCCGCAGTAAACTTTAAACTGCTTCTTTAAACATAGACAAGATAATCTTGAAAAGAAACAATTGTTAAAATTGCAATGCTTACTAAGTTTTGTTTCATATGAAAAAATAAAAATGTTTTAGTGAAACTTAAACCCCCTGTGCTATAATGTCCGTTCAACATCCTGAGAGATGCTAATGTACATGACTAACAGAGGAGCAAACACAAGGCAGCTGTGGCTGGTTAGCAGGAGGGCAGGAGCAAGAGGTAAGACTGACAAGCTTCAGGCGCGGCTGATTTGCATCGACACCCAAGGGAAACGCAGGGAACAGACAAGCAGGGCGGGGCTGGGCGTAACAACTACAGCCATTTCTCAAATTCATTCAGTACAAAATACCCGCCTCATCTTGTGATGTTATTTGGCGCCGGCACCAGCTTTAACACTAGTGGTAAACCAACACCTTGAAGTACCATACTTTTGGTACCTTCTTGAAGTACCAGAAGTACGGTACCTGGTGCGGTGGAAAAGCGCCCTTTAGTTGAGCGGTGAATTGGGCAGCTTTACAGCGCTGTACATTTTGTAAGTGCTGTACGTCCTCCGCTATGCTCCAAGCTTCTTCTGTGTACCGGCTTCATGCAGGAGTAAATCAGCCCCCAATCACATTATCTGGGTGTCTTAGTCCAACTTTGAGAAATTTGATTAAGTACGATTGCAGTCGGACTAGCATGTATACATGTACTTTAAAAGTCCGGTTTCAGTCAGACTAACACAATAATTAGATTTTCTTAGTGTGCATGTAAATGTACTGAGTGATTGCCTGATGCTGAAACTTAGAGTAAGCAGTACCTGGGGTGGCATGCGTGCGTCTTTGAGGACTTTGTATATCCAATGCTGTTGTGCATCGATTCAGACTATACAACTGCTCTGTGTCAATAATCTTGCGAGTCTGGTTCCTGTAATTGTTCGACTCGGGTTTTATCTTCATAATTGAGTCATTTTCTGAAATATGTCAGCCTTGTGATGTGTGAACTGTGGCCATGTGGTTGGGTCACATACATCCTCGGGGGGGGGGGGTACCACACCCTACACACCCACACACGAGACTTTGCAAAACAAAAAAACAACAGTAACACAATACTGTAAAAGGTCTGCTTGTCAAGACTTCTGCACTAGGTTAAAATAGACATGCATGCACATGCAGCTATCGTGCTAGAGCCGCCACAAGGTATCAACTCGAAAATATTTTAGAACTGCACTTTTGATGACTGTGCCCAAATAAACAAACATCTGGAATATATCAAACACATAGCTATGCCTGTCCGTATCAGGTGGACCGTTAGTCCTCCATGCAATCATTCACCTTGACATGAAAATTGGCCTGAAACTCCCACATATGTCAAGAAACAGCTGATAATGTGGAGTGACAATCAGCAGAGGCCATGTTTCAGCTGGCGAAATCACTCCTGGATCTGCTTTCTCACTGTCTTATCTCAGATGGACAAAGGACAATCTAAGTCGGGTGCATAATTCTATTAACTTTGCCTAGTAATTAAGAAACAGGCATGCAATATTGAGCTCACTACTGAATGCTAACCCCTTGGGAGTGGGGAAGCAGAAAGCTGTATTAATCACATTCGTAACACGTTCCTTCCAGTAATTAACAAAAGCATTGAGTCTTCCATTGGAATCCTTTTATGGAAATGCGTCGTGCTGCTCCTGTCTGTCATAATGGCAAACCGGGTGCAATAAATGACGAATAACACGTCTCCCCACATTACAGTATAAATAACTACACCAGTACATTAATTACCACCTCCAGCTGGATTTCTCCCGATGCCGACTCGGAGCTAATGGCAAAGCCATGTCAAAGTAGCGGCGGGAACCTCGACACCTCCCCGTGAAAATAAAGTGATAAGAAAGCCAAGCGTCGCTTTCCAGCGTTTTCTGTAGAAGTGCCAGAGTCCCTGAACAGAAACAGTCAAGACAACATGAGGTGCAAACCATGGCACCGTGTTTTTTTTCTTTTTTTTGGGTGGGGGGACTACTGAAGGTACAGAGACACTCTGATCTTTAGCAATTTAAATGTGCCTCCTCCCTACCCCATATGCCCTAATTTAGTCATTTTCTGTAGTATGCTAAGATGATAAAAAGAAAAGCACTCTTGTCAAAGACCTTGTTAACTATGAAACACAGCTTGTTGAATATGGAGATTCTGCGTGAAATTCAGCTTTATTTGCCATTTGCACAAGTATAGTTTTTGCATGTCGCATCTTGCTCCACTTTAAGGCATACAGACATACACTGGTGTCCCAGTGTTGTTTATTTTTTTGGGGGGGAAGCTGGTTGAGAACTTTGCTCAAGGGAGATATGGCTACTCTGCTGAGACCCGGAGTCAAACTTGCAACCTTCTGATCACAGGCAGAGCGCCAAAAGACTCCTCATGTTCTCTATGCAGGGTAGGTCTAGGGACAGGAAGATTAGAACCATCATGCAAACAAATAGCAAGTAGGTGCAAAGAAGCTTGTGAAGCTCTCAGTTGTCCATCTTGGGGAGATGAGCTTGTGGATGAAGGTGTTCTTATACTGTACTAGTGCTCTGTGTCCTAAGACAGAGCTTAGCTTTCCTCAGAACTTGGTTCAGCCAACTAGACCCCAGAGGTGGGCATTCGAGTCACTGACTCGTGACTCATCATGGACTCAAGTCACAAATTTGATGACTCTGACTCTGAAAAACAGACAGAAAGACTTGGACTCAACTTTGACTCGGGGGCAAATGACTTGAGACTTGGACCTAACTTAGACCCTATGACTCGAGAAGACCTGAGGCTATAGCCCCCCTCTGGATACCATAACGTTAGTTTTATCATTTCAGTGTATAATAATTCTCTGCTGCCTGCATCTTTAATTAGCGAAATACAAGGTCTCCTGAGATAGTTTGTTGAAAAGATGCATCACTCCCTGCATATACACAAATGTAGAAACTGTGTGAGGACAACTGTGAGTGTACACTCTCTTTTCAACCTATCTCTGCCTATAAAGAATGTATCTTACAACGTACCGTGGCGGGTTTTGGCTGCAGCAAGTTTTAATAACTAAAGGTAAAAAATGGACACAGGCAGAGACTTAAGTTACATGACTCACAAATCGACATGGACTCATGTCACAGATTTGGTGGCTTGTGGCTTGACAACAAAAATGATGGAAAGACTTGGACTCGACTTGAACTTGAGGGCAAATGACTCGAGACTTGACTTGGATTCACCAAGGACTGACTTGTTCCCATCCCTGCTATACACCCCCCCCCCCCCCCATGTGACACAGAATGATGAAACATATTTAGAAGTTTGCCGCACACACCAAAGTCTCTTCAAGAAAATCTGCCTGCTCTGCACCTCCTTACAGACTCTCCTCTGTATTGTGGTAGGATAGCTTCTCACTGATTTAGATGCCAAGCTGCTTATAGCACCGTACAATTTCCACACCCTCCCTTTGCATGATGACAGCAGTCAGTGGCTTCCTGTTCTGTCTAAAGTCCACCATAAGCTACCTTGTTTTTCTAACAGCCACAGGCGATTCTTCTCATGTCACCCAAAAAAACTCTCTACTAGACTTCTGTGCTACTCTTCTCTTCCTTCACTCTTACATGCCACAATCATGGAGTTACCAGAGAGCTTCTGAAGATGGCATGATCCTGAGTACTTTTTGAATTCTGTGGTGTAGCGTACATATGAATGGTAAGAGTACTGTCCCATGGGGGACCCTGACGTTGCCACATCGTGTATGCAGTCTGTGGCTTGTTGGTGCGGTCTTGACAACCACGGCATCTTCTACCTGCATCACTTTGAGCTTCTGTCCAGCAGGAAAGGCTGGGGGGAGGTGTCAAATGCATTGAAGACTCAAGGTAGTCTTTGCGATGTTGCTTGACTTAACCAGGTGTGATTAGGCTCTGAGAAGCAGGTATAGGATAGCATCTTCCACACCTATATATACCGTATATACAAAACAGAGTGGGTACAGTAAGTCCTTCACCAGTGGTTTGAGATGCTAGAGAACCAGATGCCCAGATATCGTGACCTAGAAAATATAACTTAATGAAGAAACATTTAAAAATATGCCTTAGCACTGTTTTTAAAGCTGAGCATATACAGTATTTTAGTAAAACTAAACCTCCATTTACTGTAAAATCTTGGATGAGAACCTCCTTCCTTCAGCCAGGGCACTGACAATGCATTGTGGATGGGTCCTCCAGCAAGACAACGACCCTAAGTATATGGCCAAAGCAACAAAGGAGTGATTGAAGAAGAAGCACATTAAGGTCATGGAGTACCCTAGTCGGTCTCCCACATAAGAACTATGGAGGGAACTCAAGCTTTGTGAATCCAAGTGACAGCCTAAAAACTTTAACGATTTGGTGGAGGTCTGCAAAGAGGGGTGGATGAAGATTTCTGCTGACCTGCATGCAAATCTGCTGAACAACTACAAGAAACGTCAGACAGCTGTGCTTGCAAACAATGGTTATTCCACCAAGTACTAAAGCATGTGTTCTAAGGGATCAAATACGTATTTCCCTAGATAAATGACAAATTGATTTGTAACTGTTACATAATGATTTATTTTTGCTTGCTTTGTTAATAATCTATCTTTGGCTGTTGAAATAAACCTACCGGTGAAATTACAGACTTCTCATTTCTTTATTAATGGGTCAACTTAAGGATTCAGCAGGGGGTCAAATAATTATTTCCCTCACTGTATATACTGTGTGTATATAGTGCTGTGTAATGGAGTACCAAAAAGGCCAAAAAGTGATGTCATGTGAATTACAGTTGCATCTAACACAACAATTGTGAAATCATTTAATGTGTCAAAGGGGAACAGTCCCAAAAATGATGTCAGCATATGTGACCCAAGCACATTGGCAAGGAAGAATAGTGGTTGTCAGATGATATGGAGAGCTGCTAAACGCTGCAGCAATTCAGCCTCAGTGATTAGAACAGAACTGAAAACTCACCTCCGTGACACAGCCTCAGCGAACACTGCTCTTCATCAGCTGCACAAAAACAGGACTTACCTAGGCCTTGTATCCAAAGCTAATTCAACAGCTAATTTTTAAATCTTTGAAATTAATTTGAAACCATTTTATTGACTTAATGTATTTAATGTGTTTGTATTAACTGCTTCATAAAATATTTCTGTTAAAATATAGAAAGATGCTTTTAACACTGCTCTGTTAACCATTTTGATTTTTCATGGTCATTAAAATAAAATGTAGTATAAGCTAGACTGGGTGATATACAGGAAATACAATTTAAAAAGCATGGCGATATGGAAACAGATTCTTTGAAGGGTGGTTTTGTGGGTTTGGTATAGGGCTGCCGGCCTTTCTGCCGGGGTTCTCTCTGTGGCTTAGGGGGCTCGTGTCGCTCTTCCGAGCTCTGCCTCCTGTGGCCAATGCTGAACACGGCAGGAAGTCCCAGGAGTCACATGGGCCAGCTGCACCACGGTGGTGACATCGTAGGCATCCTGCATGCTGCACCCCTCCCCCACACAAGGGCAGTCTGAACAAGCAGAACCGAAGTGCTGTGCTGAGAGAACAATAGTCCGGATATTTTCTCTCATAGTTTAGTCATTCTGCAGTTTTTTTCAGCTTTGTTCAGGCCAACACACCCTAAGCCTTTAAATCCTTTCCCTCTTCAGATGGGTGGGTTCAGTCAGACAGATAAACGAAATATGCTTTCTAAATTATGTAAACTAAAAGGTAAAAAAAAAAGCAGTGGACACTTCAGAAAAAAACCTGACTTTTGGAATTTGAGGGACCCTAATGTTTTCAATGCACAGGAATGTCAAATGGCGATATTTTCCTGTTCATCACGGGAAATTATTAGATGTGTCACTGTTTCATAAATAAACTCCCTTCTCTACAAGTCGTTATGGTACGATGAGAGAAAAGGCAAGAAAGCACACGAGGGGACACTTGGAATGCTGGATATGTTTGCTTGTATAATGGGTTACATCTGTTCTGAGCAGCAGAAACAAGGAAATCCTTGCATGTGAGAATGTATGATGAGGCATAAGGGAAACCACTTCCCAAAGCCCTCTCTGCACTGCATATGCCTTAAATGCATATATCTGTGTTCTAGGGCAAAAAGTCAGTGTGGAATCCAGGCTGGATTTCATTGTTTATTCATACAGAGATAATGAGGAAGTCATATCTGTGTTTTACTGTGTAGTCAAGCACGACAGCCGTATGACAGCTTTTGAGTTCCCCAAGGCAATGTCCTAAGACATATTGACATTTAAATTGAATTAAACATTTGAAGGTTTCATTGTGAAAACGGTGAACCCAGCAAAGCCCAAAAGAAGGGGTTCTGGATGCTTAACACAGGGTGCACTTCAACAAAAATGAGAGCAGTACAGATGTTGCTCTTTTCTTTCAACGAATCTTAAATAGGAACCCCAGAAGTCACAGTATGATAGGAACTGAAATATGCAGTTTTCTTCCATGTAACGTGTAGGAGGCAACTTTGATTATCTGTTGGAGCTTGTACAGTTCTACTGTGTCTTGAAAATGTCATGTTTTAGTGTGGGGATACATTTCTGATAAATGCACTCTAAGATGAGGAGCAGCGTGCTCTTCAACGGTTTTCTTCTCCTTATCATCTGTGGTTAATAGCTTATCTGTACTAGGTTATTCTACGGTGTCATTGTGTCTTCATTCTACTCTGCTGTAGAAGATAGGTTGAGCTCTTAACTGTAATTTGGTAACATGAGCTGTTGGCTGGTTCGTACAGTGGTCTAGTGGTTAGCTCTGTTGCCACATACACACCCCTGGGGCTGGGGTTCTGGTCTCCACCCTGGCTCTGTGTGTAGCGTTTGCATGGTCTCTCCCTGTCAGTGTGGGGTTTCTTCTGGGTACTCTAGTTAACCTCCTCCCCCCAGTCCAAAAACATGCTATGGTGAGTTGTAGTTACTAAATTGCCCATTGGTGTGTGAGTTTGCCCTGTAATGGGTTGGCACTGTGATTGTTCCCTGCCTTGCACCCATGTCTTCTGGGATAGGCTTTAGACCCCCTGTGCCCCTAAATAGGGCAACTGGGTACAGAAAATGGATGGATGGAACTGTCATAAATAACCAGGTGAGGGGAAAATTAACTACTGGCCTGACATAAGTTTTATTTGTAACATTGAAAGGAACTGAGCTGTTGAAGCCATTTTTAGCACGAGTTGTACTCAGGAGAGTAGCACCAGTGTGGTTATCTGCCAGGAGCTGCCCTGCACGTGGAGAACAAATCTTTGAGAGGTCCAGCCACAATGAGCATCTCTCAAAGGTCTCAGAACAAGGCTCACACTTCCTCTCGGAGATTGTGACTAGGTCATGGGTCAGTCTCCAGTGCCATTCCCACACCTCCTTGGCTTGGGATTTGGTGGCTTAGAACTTCCTTTCTGCCTGGGTCTGGGAAAATGTCCCCAATTTCCCCCGTCATTAAAAAAGGCTGGGGCCCTTCTGTCCCTGCTGCATCCAATCCTGTCGGCACTGAGTAATTTGCTTCCTATTCACTTTCATATTACATGTGAAATTCAGTGGAAAAATGTATAGTGAAAGCTCTTGTATTCACCTTTCAAATGACCTGCACGCTCAAGTAACTGGCACAATTGTAAATGTCAGTACAAACATTAAAAATTCATAATAATGCAATAATTATTATAATACACTGTTCTATTAAAAACTTACACTAAACCAACTAAAAAAAATGAAAGGTAACAAAGAAAGGCGTTGCACAGTAGAAATGTCAGTTGCTGTGCATGCCTATGGAGCAGCATGCTTTAGTGGTCTTTCCACGTGTTCCGCTATTGTTTACCGCGCAATGTCTTTTGTTCAGTAAAATATCCCACTTAAAAGAACGGTACAATAAAAATTTGTGTATCTGGTGTGTGTAGAAATACTAAATTAATTGCAAGAATTATGTTATCATCCAGTGTTTTTCAAGAGTAACATGCAACTATCCGGAAAATTCACCTACTTGGAAGTGCCTTGGTTCCAACACTGCCAGGTACAAGAACTGTTACTTTATATTGTACACGATGTAACTTGTGCTGTTAGCTTGACTTTGTGGGCCTGTTTCTTTGACTGCGAGCAGCAGACTGCTACCAAGGCCTAGCAATAATAAAACATCCAATGAAATGACTGTATCTCAGCATATAGCCGAATAAATGTATTTTAATTACCTTCATAAGATTCCAAATGACTGTAGTCCATCAGATGTAGCTATTTTTAACTGGTGTTACTTAGCTGAGTTCTGTAAGAATATTTTAACTAACACCTCACGGTGATGAATATTATAACTAATCATGAAAGTGCGAAGAAGGCCATGTTTTTCAGAACTTTACATGTTAATGTAATAGGTGTGAGGTATCTAATGATTCATATCCACAAACGGTTTGGAATGTCATTTTCATACCCTTTTCTCTGTTCATTTGCACCTGTGGTGTAGTTTATTTCCACGAGATAGCAGAGCTGAGGAAACCTGACTGAAAACCGCTCAAGAATTCTGGCTTTTAAGATGAGGCCAGTAATCTGTATCTGTCAGAATTAGCAACTGACTCCGAATTAGCAACTGAGTATTCACAAGATCAATATACAAATTAAAAAACAATAATTATTTTTGAATTATAAAGATTAATATCTGCTTTTAATCAGAAGGGAATCATTAGGAATACAAGTTACATCTAATTAGATGTCGGGGGCCGTTGTTTGTTTGTTATTGATGGTTTAGTGTGAAACAATACAAGGATGTGTGATTAGATACAGCATCCATGCAGCTCAAATTAAGGCTTACGTGTTACGAACGGGCGTGGTGAATGATGGATGACCCACGTTGTGGCACACAAAAATGGAACTTTATTTAAATTAAAGGAACACAAGAAACCAAAAGGACCACGAGGGGTCAAAAACAAAGCAAGAAACTGACAGGCTGAAGCGAAGGAGCAACATAGGAACAAATATAGCAGAACCGCAGTTAGCAGGGCCTTGGGTACCACAGTCACCGGACCTGAATCCTACTGAACAGCTATAGGATGTTCTAGGTGGACACTTGGCCTCCAGGGTACCACGTCCCACTAACAGACAGATGTTGGTACAGGCACTACAGGAAGACGGGCCAGGACTCCCCAGGACACCCCTGTCATAGGTACAGAGTATGAGACTCATACATGGAGCTCATATCAGACACTGAGGACAGTAGCAATGCCTGTATTACCACTTTTTCTTGTCTCGGTTGTCAATTTATAAACTGTTACAAACAGTATTTTCTGTCTTTGTTGTCTGCTAACAATCTGTTTCAACCTGTTTTTTTCTATCAGTTTTAGCCTGATATGCTCTACAAAAGATCTGATGAGTTTCCTTTGATGCTCAGTATATACAGCTCTGGAAAATATTAAGAGAACACCCTATATTATTATTATTTTTTTAAATCTGCATTTTTAATTCCGGGTTAGTCCTGCTTCTGTGGGCAGAAGGCGACAAGGCAGGTCGCTTCCAGGCTCAGAATTTGTAAGACACAAAGAACACGGTAAAACAGAAGACATTTGGAATGACTGAAAACCAGCCAGGTAGAGAGCAGAAGCGACTCTCTACTGCCATAGATGACCGTCAACTTATCTGACAGTTTCTCATGAATCATTGGATGACATCAAGTGACCTTCAAAAGGAATGGGAAACATTTAGTGCAGGTGTGATGTATACTGGTTGGACAGTTAATATCAAGCTCCTAGAAGCAGGACTGAAGTCCCATAAAGCAAGGAAGAAACCCTCCATGGACGAGAAACAGGGAAGAAAGAGGCTGCAGTTTGCAAGAAAAAATATATGAGCGCCCATAAATTGAGAAATGAGTGAAACAAAAATTGTGCTGTGGTCTCTTGACTTTTTCCAGAGCTGTACACACAAGGAGAAGTCACCTGTCAAGTCAAGTCAAATCTATTCAAGACGGCTTTATTGTCGTAGCATCCATATACAGGTGTACAGTGGCACGAAATGACATTCCCACAGGACTACAGTGCAACTTACAAATAGCAAGTGACAAGGGGGAGAGTGTTCACAGTACTTAAAGTGCAAAATACAGGACAATGTGAAACAGCAGGAGGGGCATAAGGGGTGGAATAAATATACTGACTGTCTCCTTCAGTGCGTTTATGGTACGTGGGAACCAGAGGAGGCAGATGTATCTGTGGCACTTGCAATCTGTGTGCCGTGGTTCACCACTTAATGACGACCTAGTGCCTTGTTATGGTGGTGATACCCCAGCTGCCTTTTCAACAGCACCAATTAGCACTAAGGTTCCCCAACCCCTAGAAAGGCACCCCCCCCCCCCCCCCCCCCACACCACCACCACCCCACTCCACCCAGCACCGCTGCTTTCCACCCACTCGCCACTGATGGATTGCACTTCAGTACCGGCTCACAAGTAACTGTTTTGAATTAGGCCCCTTTTTATCTGTGGGGCTGTGTGAAATCCGGCCCGTTTTAGCTGACTCATCTTCCTCGTGTCCAGCCGCACGTTAACAGTTTAATAAAGTGGGATACTCTGCATCTTCAGCCTGAACAACGCTGACACGTTACACCAGAGCTCCCAGACAGGTGGCTAAGCTGGGTAGCTATTGATGGGGAGACAGCTTATGCGTTTGAGCTTTGATTAATGTTGTCTTTATTTCAGTGTCTCACGGGGATCACATATTGGTTGTTATTCTTTTATGCGATATTGTGCTTGCTGAGTAGGTAAACTTGCATTGTTTTATTTTTGTCCCACTGGTACTAAGCAGGAACAACGGTCAGGAAAATTAAATGTTGTTTCACCATTTCTGAAGATTTTGTTTTTTTAATGCTACCGGCTGAAGTTTAAGGTCAGATCTTACACCTGTTTGAAAATCGGCAACTCCGCTGTGTAACTGTATAACTGGCTCTGTGTTTAACACTTTTGGTTCCAAAACCGTCTTCCACACAGACCCCGTTCCCCAGCTTTGTTAAATGCCACACTGTCAGTTTTTTTCCCAGGTATCCTCTTGTCAATGTCTTCCTGCCCCCTGCCATGAACAGGAGCCTGATCTCCAGGGGGGTAAAGGTTACGAGAACTAGTCCAGCTGAGGACTCCTTCACTGGTAGATTATGCTACTGCTGGGCTTATCTTTATCATGGACCCGCAGGAATTCATTATCATAGGGGGATGGCATTGCGACCAGTCAAGGGAAAGATAAAGGAAATACAAGTCTTCTTTCTTCTTTCAAACTGCAGTTTTTGGCCTAAAACTTCAGATATCTCTTTAGCATAGGAACTATGCAAAGTATCGGCACCGGAGTATGGCGTGAGGTAACAGAAAGCAACAGGGAAACCTTCTGCCAAAATTCACCCTTCAGCTGGACATTGGTCCAAAACTCAAAGCTATTGAAATCTTTGAGTGACGCATTGAATGGTTTGAAAACTGACACTTAGGGTCGTGATATACTTCACACAAGGCAACACGTACGTAACACGTACGGAATGCAACGTTGTATGCTACGCAAGCACTGTACTTGCACACTAAGTTTACGTCTATATGGAGGTCCACCAGGGGGCAGTGCGAGAAAATCATCTTGGTCGACTCCTTTTTGGTCTCACTTGTTTTGTATGAGACTGTGATATGACATGATGTACACTCGCTGCATCCACAGCGATCGAGTTGCTAATTTTTTAATACTGCTGCAGCATTCTCTGTATTCTAACCACTGCTCCACATCGTACTTCACTCTGCCACATATCACTTTACTTCCCTATGTTAAATATTGCATTGGATGTTGTTAGATATCTCGTAGTAGTTAGTATTTCATAATTAGGCTGCATGACACTGGAAAATATCAATTTCTGCAATAAGTATTGCAGTATTTATAAAGAATGAGGTAAGGAGCATGCACTGATTTCAGCGCATTGCCGCTCCCACCACATGACAAACCACCTCAGGGGTGAGAACCTGAGTGCACCCTGGTGGTGGGTGATACCTCAGCACCACACTAGTCCAAATGGACCAGTGTGAGGTTTTTTTTCCTGGTGGCTGGAGTTCCAATCCTGCCACCAACCTCCAAATTTTTCCCTGTAAGTTGGAGGACCTGCTTTTAGGGCTGGATGTAGATTAACATCATACCCAGGATGAAGCAACTGCAGGCCCAATGGAGAAGAATGACTCTGGGCTTTCATGGGATTTGAACCAGCAGCTTTCCAGTTCCTGGTCCAGATCCCTAGCCTCAGATACACCACTCTGTATATTATGAAGAAAAAAAAGTTAAAAATAAACCAGTTTCCCCACAAACACGTCTATTCATGAGGGATTTAAACAGCAAGGATGAAAATGATTAGGAATGGCTTGAGGAGCGCATGCAGAACTCATGCAATAGTAGCAGCGGTAAACATTAAGCTAATGTTAAACTTGTAGTATACTAGATAATCCTAAAAGGAGCGGTCATTACAATTGCACAGCTTGCCAAGTTTTGTTTCCTATAACAATATAAACGTTCTAGCGAAACGTAAACCCCACACTCTTGGCAAATTTTATAACAAATAACAGTAACAGTGATGAGTTCAAAGGACAGTAACATGAAATGAAGATGTAAAGAATGTACTCCAGGAAGTCACGTAGGTCATTCGGGCAACTGTGTCTTGGTTACGCCTTGATCTTTCAATTTCCATTTTTTGTTGTTGTTGTGAAACATAGCAACCAGGAGTCGCCCAGAAAAGGCGCAAAAATTGCGAAAATGTAACTGCTTGACTTTCTTTTTTTGGTACAGATTTTTTTTTAACATTGTGACATTTCTGACCTTATTTTGCCATTGGGTGGATTCTAATATGCAGAAACATTTGAGAAGTACCACGGTTACGCTAAAAAAGAGTACTCCACTTTGCTTTAAATGGCAATGGTATTCTACCAGTATTAGATTGCAAGTCAAATTAGTATGAAATACTGCCGAAAATCTCAGACCAGATGCTATTAATGCATGCGCCATGACTGCTTTTAAGATCATTTACAGCATAAACAGCGGCCTCTGGTCTTGTGCCCTTAAATCTCTGTAAGTCTCTTCTTCATAGCTAGTTAAGAGCTCCTTTTCAGGGCAGTAATGGCCGGAGATCTGTGCGTGATGTTTATGTGCCTGTTCACCTCAAGGGAATCCAGCTGTCCTTCACCACGGGCCAGTCCCCTGACCCCCACAGAAACACTGGGGCGCCCAAAGAGGGCTGTCCCCAAACATGGGCCGGAACCAGGCCTTGCGGCTATTGCCTTTTGATCATATGTATCTGGAGTCTGGGGGTGGGGGGCTGGGGGGCCACTCCCCTTGTGAATAAGGTATTCCTATCCCTGACAAGATGCTGGGGGGGCACCATTTAACCAGTTTGGGGACGGAGGATGTTCATTGCACTCTAGACGTGATATCAGAGAAAGAAATTAGCTGGAGGGGGTGTTTTTATTAGGTCAGGCTGTCTCACTGCCCTCTTCCATCCCCCCCCCCCCTTTCTGATGAGTAACATCAGGCTTTTGTTCGGCCAGCAGATGACCAGGATGGGAGTTCATGTGTGGCCCCGGGGTTGGGGGGTTGACGGCCTCCAGCTGTTGGTGCAGAGGCTGCACACGGCCCTTCGGGGGGGGGGGGGGGGTTTATGCGGCTCTCCTTCAGGCCTGCCCTCCTCTCCCCATCTTAGCTGGCACCACGCAAGTGGGGCCCCTTGCGTTAGCATCACCTCAGCTAGCAGTCAAAGGACAGACATGGGAAGTAGCTACTGAAAAAATCTATAAGCGCAAAGCACAGGCTGTAAACCATGCCCTTGATCGGTCAGTGCACCCGTTTGTTTTCCTGGAAAGATCTGGACTTAAGAGACCCCACAGATTTTATTTATCCAAAGTGAAGACCATTTTTTGAGAAAGCAGGGTCAGCCAGTCTCTGGTATACTCGGGGGTTAAGGGCCTCGCTCGAGGATTCAACGGTGATATCACTCTGCTGATTCTGCGATTTGAACCGGTGACCTTCTGATCACAGTCACAGCACAGCATCCTAATCCTGACGTCCTGTACTTCCTTGCTCAATTCTCCGCATTGTGAAACAGGGGACTCATTGCAAAATTGTGCCTGGAACTGGCTCTGTGCACCATAAACAATGCGTAGATGTGATTGTCAACAAAACAAAGTGAAGCCACAGCTCAGGAAGAGAGCTCTGCTGGTGCCGGTGCCGGTGCTGGGGTGACCCGGCAGCGTCTCGGTCCCTTCTTCGCGCATAGAGAAGCTGCTCCTGCTGTCCTCTGTTATGCAGCTTTGGGTGGAGCCTCTTATGCTAGACCACAGTTCCCCATCAAGGCTGTGGACCTGGTAACCACCCTTAACAAGGGTGCTTGCAACGGCACTAAAACATACCTATAACACAAAACTAAAAATGTGCAGTTAGACATCATAATTGGTCCTTTTGTGAATGAAGGAGATGTCATGCAAGTGCTGGCCAACCTATGAGGCGATATAGGCAGCCGGCATGGGCACCATCTTCTAAGGGAGCACCGACTTAGCAAGCGGACTTCACTTTGTCTCAGATGGGGGGGGGGGGTCACCGACAGGGAAGCTTGCCTAGGGTATCACATGGGCTTCGACTAGCACTGCGACATACAGGAGGATTTGCGCATGTTGGGAGTCTTTTGCTGAGGGATTGATAGGAGGCCTGCTGTCTAAGATACTGACTGGTGACTTTAATGGGGTCAGTTTAATTCTTATGTGAAGCCGTATTGCAGTGTACACATTAATTGTAGTCCTGGACTGTCAGTTGCTTTGGATGAAAGCATCAACTAAGTGAGTTAATTTTATTCTGCACTGCGCTGTATCTATATGATGACCTAAACCAACGTGGTTCCTCTATCGGGCAGTTTCTGTTCTTACTGTCAATGAGGGCGCAAGCACAGCAGGGGTGTCCGGGGAGAGGCATGGGGAGATTGAAAGTCTGACAGTGCAAGAAAAACACTTACGAAGGCACCGCCAGAGCAGAAGGATGTGCTTAAGGAGCAGAGGCTAACCGAGGCTCTTATCATTAGCATTTTAGTTCCTTGTGGAACCAGGGGGTCACTCTCAAGGTGACCTTTCTGTGGTGTGGCAGCAGAAACATCACGACAGGTATTACAGCAAAAGCACCAGGCGTGATTACGGGGGGAGACATTGTGTCAGGATTTTTATGTCCTTGTGTGTGTGTCAGACCGGGAAGTGATTGAGGATCTGGGTCTCGGAGTCCCCCCCCCCCACCCCCCACTGCGTGCGGCGAGCGTGACCGTGACCCGGCATCCTTTGGTAGGGTCATGTTGTTAGGCTACCTCTCCGACATGGGCTGGGAATGCTGGAAATGGCAGGATCCAACCCACGGACGGGGCTGGAGTTAGCGAGGATCGGGGGAGCAGAGGGGATACCATCTGTTAACTTTTATTGACTCGTTTAGGGGAATGCCTGCTTCTTATAAAACACACCACAACCCATTTTCACCACAGTTGTGTGCTCCTGCGTCTTTACATCACCCGTGCCAATGGATTCAGTGCAGGACATGAAAATAGTTCAAACTGACTTGTGATTTTTACGTGGTAGTGGCAGGGATAATGTAAAGTGCTTTGAGACAATGCAATGTTGTGAAAATGCACTATACAAATAAAATTCAATTAAACTGAAAGTGGTACCAATATAGCTTAAAATCCCTATCTGCGATGAAGAGCATCTAATCTTTTTTTGAGTTTTTTATACACCTAAATTGACATTGGACCCTCAAGCCACAATTTTAAGCCATTTTTGATGACATGATTTATCAGGGTGTTCTTTGAAATGGCTGCTGGTATTAATAGTCACATGTGTTAGAGAGCAAAGGTCATATTTCACCCATTGTAACACTTTTATATGTGAATTGCTAGGTTAACTGAAGTATAGTATTTGACAACAATATGAATCTTTCTTGTGTTTGCTTTTTGGGGTCAATGGAGGAAAATGTACTTAATGTGTGATGTAAACGGACATCAAACTTCCCTCTCTTAGGGTACGGAAAGGTGCAAAGCAGTGGAAACAGGAGTCACAGTATGTTAAAGATTAATTGATAAAAGCTGGTGCTAGAACCAAGGCCAGTGATGTAGGATGTTTGCTGTGTTCATGGGCACTTTTGCCCTGTAATAACGGTGCTGTTATTTATGGGACTGAGAGTGTGCTGTTTACAAATGGCTTTGGATTGATTTTATTTGCTTCTGCCCTACTGGTGTCATCGACTTCAGCTTGTAGCTAGTCTGATAGGATCTTGGTAGGGCAAACATGGGTCACCTAAAAGCTGCTTCTCACTGGGGTTTCTCACAGTTAAGGTTTCTTCCCCTGTGCTTGGCAGTGCCAGGCAAATATTCCTGTGATCACGTGTTCAAAATAGCACTACAATTTCCTGCTGTGGTTTCCTATCTAACAGTCCTGACAAGTTTGTGCCCCATTGTCTCTTTCTATGGTCTTTTTTTGGACAAACAAGGAACCTTATACTGTATGTGAGCTGTCATATTTAAATTCTTTGCATATGTTTAAGCGTAGCATTTTCTGAGAACATAAAGCTAATAGTCTATAGAAAGTTGTTCACATATCCTGAGATGCTTGACATTTCGGCCCTTTTCTGAATGTACTGAAAAGGTGCTGAATTTTTTTGTGTAGTGCAGTACTGTCTGCTGTTCACATCCTGATCTGGTTAACCCCATAACCCTCGTAACTGAGAGTAGAGGCCGTTCCAAAGTGTGGCGCCCCTTATTGTATCCCAGCAAACTTTTGTGGGGGACACTGATGCTGCATCTCCTTCCCTGAGGAACACGGGCCAGTAACCAAAGCAGGTGCCAGTGGCGGGTATGCGGAGAGCTTTGAGTGGCTCCTGCCTTTGCTGTGCTTGGGTAGCATGGTCTGTATTCTTCTGCAGAAGATCAAGGGTCACCAACATCCTCCAGAATAGTATTTTGCAATCCATGTATCAGTATTTTCTTGCTCCCTCCAAGCTCCCTGCCAGACAGCCCACATTTTTGCTCCCTACTGGGTGCTGGGAGGGAGCAAAAACATTGTGGGTTCCTGAGGACCAGATTGAGCAACACTGCTCCAGATTAAAGGGTGAATCCAGATGCTGAGACTTTTCTTCCTGAGAGAGGCACAGCTGGGGAGATCAGGCACACTGCGAAATGCGGTGGTATTTCTAGCTGCCACTCATTTGAGCAGTGTTTCCCAACCCAGTCCTTGGGGAACCCCAAACAGTCCATTTTTTTGCTTCCTCTCATCTCCCAACCAATCAGGAAAACTGAATACCTGGCACAGGTACTGACCTTGTGTTGCATTGTAGCAGAATTGTGAGCTATTTGACTGAAACAGTCAGATAAGCATTACGAATATACTATTCAACTTTTCAAAAAAAATAAAAAAATCAACCTGGACCTACCAGAAACAAAATCCATCAATCGTTTGGTGACAAATTCTAACCCTCAACTAATATAATGATTTCTAACTCATTACAAGACCAGCCTCTCCACTCACATCAAGTACTGTAGCTGTAGTCTCTATAACGTCTTAAGGCCTTTAAGGAGCTTTCAGTTTACTCAGACAGGATGCCCCCCCCCTTCCCGCTATAATTAAACAGGAAGCCTCCTGTTTCTGCTGTGGGGTTGCCAGTAGCCCTGCATCTACCTCTGACATCCTCACAATTTTTTGCCTTTGGATGGAACAGCTGTTTGGAGAAGTTCATGTTGCTGTTCGCTTGGGATTGACACGACGCCACCAGCCTTGCCAGTTCCTCTAACATCTGCCAGTCTGACGTGAGATTTGTGCAGAGCACTGACCTCAGAGACACCACAGAACAGCGATGTAAAACGTAGGCATACGGACCGGTAGTTAGTGTCCACATCCCATGGGATTTCAGTGTCTCCTGCGTAACAATGCGGTGAACCTTGTCCTCAGCCTGCATTTCATCTTTCTTCACTCCTTAAAGGAAATTAATACGAACCAAAAAAAAATAAAAAATCAAACCAAACAGATGGAGATGTCTGCCTTGCCCTGGTGTACTGGGCTTCCGCATAATTGTTTCTCCTCACGCTACACTCTAGAACAAAAGGTTTCCTCTCGTTGTTTGCAAGACGATGTGGAACTCGCACAGAAGCCTTGGCAAAAGATTAGCCAGACATGCTTGAGATTGTTATCTCGACTGTTTACTTATTCACTGGATACTAGCAACTCTTTGCTTTAAAACTCTTACAGTTCGCTTGGCCGGATGTACAGTATGCAAAGAAATCTGGGTGATATATTTTGCTCTAGGGTCCTGGAGTAACACAGCACCAGGTTTTAGAAACTGCATTAAGTTCGGCTTTTCTAATCACTCCTCTCCCCCCTGCCAGGGTTTATTTACACATCTCAATAAGTTCTTCAGCAAAGCCGGTACTTCAGTTGACTAAACCTATAGGTCCTCATAAAAGTCCCCAGTGTGTCCAGTTCCATGAATCCCCCCTCAGACTCACAGATCCACATCAATTTGTTTCACATCTGCTATAGTTACCGTGCGGTAAAGGGAGACAGTGCAACACATAGCTAATTTATTCTGAACTGCCTTTGTCCCATTTTGGATGTTTAGCTGGTGTCCAATATGCTTTGGTGGGGGTGGCAAACAGATCAATGTGACACGGGGGATGGAGGGGTGGAGACAGCACTCTATTGGGGTTTTAAGAGTTTAGCAAACGGGTGTAGAGAACGGAACACACTCAGCTTTAGTGGGAGGGTTTACAAAGCAGGACATGTGGACCAGGTATGTGGTCAGGTCTGGAAGAGAAAACAGGAGGCCGTTTTGTGGCATTAATAGAGTGGTGAATCAAAGGGCTTATTGCATGACCCTTTTTCTGTACCAGGGAAAACTAGCCCCTCCCCTCATCTTACTGATGGGTTCCACGATGAGCAGCAAAACTGCAGATCGACACACTTGAAAGTCTTTCCTCAAACGATAACGTCTGTGGTTGGAACTGAAGCTGCTGAAAGCGTTCCCACAAGCACAGTCTGAGTCTAGGCCTAAGAGCAGACTGAAGATTGAGGGCAGGATGGATAGATGCTGTAGAAAATATGTTAGCATCATGCACAAAGGTGATGGGGCATTTGTCTAGATAATCAGTTTCTTCTCTGGCCTCTGAAGGCTGTTAAAGCTCTTCCTGTTACTCTCATACACATGTTCATACGCATGAACTTAATAAAGACCCCAAAGTAGATCTCTTGACATGCATAATTAATATCAAAGATAATACCACACGTAGAGGCGGGAGTTGTTGTTTCTGTGTCACAGAGTCAAGGTGAGTTCAAGGGAGAAGGTGCTGGAAGAATATTAATGAGACTCCAGTTCTCGTACAGGAAGGTATGTACTTTGGTATTGCGCTGGTCTTTGTGGTAAAGATGAACCCTTTTAGATTTTTTAAAACAGAAAAAGCACAGTAAATCTTTAAGAAATATATTAGCATAATAACAATTTAAGTAACATTTTGGTGTTTTGTGTTCCTGGAAATAAACAACTTTAGGCCTAGTTTAGCCGCATTTTTTCATAATCATCATGACCATGAACACAGTCTCCGTTCTGATTGCCTTCTTGTGTCTGATTAGCATTAGCATGAACATGTCAAAGTTCACAGCTCGACTAAGACTGACAGTGGTTCCTTTCGAGCAGTAAATAAGGTCAACTGGCAGCATCACCTTGCCCACTTTGAAGTAAACGGTCGTTTCATATTAACAGCTCCTGACCATTTTTGGCTACCTTGGTCATCTCCTTCAGCCACAACCACCGCACTGAGATTTTGTGCCTTGATACAGCCAGCAGATATAACGTCTTTCCTTTTTTTGAATGTTGCTGTGGGAAATTGGGACCTTTTTCGTTAGCAGCTGTTATCGTCTCTAATATTAAATTTCATTTAGTCTTTAATGCTCTGCTACTTGACTATTGCTGAGGGTAAATTGATGAATAAATATCTAAACAGATATGCGAATGATAACTATAATCATTCTTCATCACTCGTAAACTTTAATTAAATATTTACTAGGGAGGCAATGATTATTCATTGAAATATCTGATTATGAAATATTGCATTCTAAATAACAAGAGTCTTGATAACCATCTACCAATGAGAAACCCAAGGGGTTTGTAAAAGTGATTTTCTACTATTGGATATTTTGGATCTAAACCCATGTATGATCAACCAGAACTGATCAACATGATACCTTACTAAGAAACTTATTGATGTTATCCATCCATCCATCCATCCATTTTATATACCTGCCTGTCCTATGCAGGGTAACTTAGATCAGGAGCCTGTCCCAGAAGCAGTGGGCACAATATCGGGAACAACCCCGGATAGGGGGCCAACACATCTTAGGACATTTTTCAATATTGATACATTAATTATTTAATTGATGTAGCTGGTTTGTGCTATGACTCAGAAAGTGTCTTTAGCAATGAGTTTGGTTCTGTCATTGACTGGGAATTTTTTCTTCATGTGATGATGTCTAATGTCAACAACATTCCTTTTACAGAGAACTTCACACCACCGATCCATCCTGTGAGATCCATCTACAACCTCATGATACTCTTTCATTTCATCACATAAGCAATCCTTGGAGCCAACTGGCTTATTTCCACTGGGGCTGTGGTTGGCTTGACCCTCCTTCTAAGGGTTACAGAACTGGAGAGTTAATTCGTCTTTGCTCAGCCTTCATTGAAAATGTGGAGATCAGACTCTCATTCGTCTCCACCCTCTCCCCCCTACAAACACACACAAACAATAGTTTAACTGTTATTATTGCTGCTGATACGTATGTTTTGGTAATCTCAAGGGTACAAGAGACAAATACAGACCATGTGCTGTGAAGCCTTTTGTGTGAATTTCCGAGAACTTCTGTTAGGGAAGTTTTAAATGATTATACTTTTACCATGTGTTGGCAAACTATGCTTGGATGAGCCTGCTACAGTTAGAATTTATTGAAGAACGATGTACTTCATTAATGTTGAATATGTGACCTTGTCAGATTGAAATTCCCTGTCAAAAATGAGCAACTGCCTGTGTATTTTTCGAGTATTTTTCAAAGGCTGTTTCAGGAAAGACATAAATGTTTGTTACAATGAAGTTGAGCCCGAGTAAACATACTGCTGGATAAGCAGGACGCCGGTCTTGATTTCGCTGGTGACCCCTCAGGAGGCTCGAGTGTCACAACAAAGGCACATAATCAGGCCCCAACCATCACAGCAATTGCCCTTCTGCTGTCCTACTGAATCAGTCGAAATAATTGCTTGTATGTGTGATTGTGTGCATGCTTGTGGAAAACGTTGTTGAAAATGCATTTTAGCATGCTATAGAGATGTTATAATAATTCTCCTGACTTTTGAAGAGTTGACTCTGTTTTCTCCCTTCGGGTATTTAGTCTGTTTTACGACACTCTTTCCAGCTTAGATAATTGCTAGATAATGGCTGCTGTAATGTCTAGCCTCTGGAGGGTGCAGCAAAGGACTCAGAGTGCTTGTATCCTTTAGAGAATGACTCAGTCAAGGGCCACATCAACTTGGGACTGTCTGGGGTAGTGTGGGGAAACAGCAGTATATAATAAGCCCAAGAGCCTGTCAACTCAAAGGCTAAATAAATAGCAGCTATAACAAACTGGCCTTAAATGTGGAGATGGCCATCAACTGCAGGAAGTCCAATATAGCACACACTCTGCTGAACATCAACATAGACTGCAGGAAGTCCAGTATAGCACATTCTCTGCTGAACATCAACATAGACTTCAGGAAGTCCAGTATAGCACACTCTCTGCTGAACATCAAGATTGACTGCAGGAAGTCCAGTATAGCACACTCTCTGCTGAACATCAACATTGACTGCAGGAAGTCCAGTATAGCACACTCTCTGCTGACCATCGACATAGACTGCAGGAACCTCCCAGACCAAGAAGCAGTGCCTGTACTTCCTCCACCAACTGAGAGGAGTGTGACCTGCCTCACAAACGCTGACAAAATGCACATTTGCACTACAATGTTTCGGTTATTTGCTCGGTCTACTGTCTATATGCACTGTTCTGCACCCTTGTTTGCTTGTATTACTTGCACTGCGTCAGTTGTCGTGTTTTCTATTTCTTTTAATTTTTTCTTATCTATCCCTCCCAGTATTTCTTGTTCAGTGTTTTTCCTCAGCTGTTCTTGTTTTAGCTGTTTGATCTTCAGTTTTGATTCATGTGTATAAAATGACAATAAAGTGACTTGACTAGATAAAATGATCCTTTAAATGTAATTTGCACAAATGCTTTTTTTTTGCATATCCCATTTTTTTATACACACAAGCAAGTAAAGCTTGGGGTCCAAGCACAGGCCATTTATTCAGCACCCCTCAAGCATTTGGGGAGGGGGGGTGATATTAAGGGCTGTGCTGAAGGGGCCAATGTTAACATGGCTGTTTTGCGGAGTCCAAGGCTCGAACCCACACTCCCCTGATTACATATACAGAGGATTATCCCACTGAGCCATACAAAGGGCAGTACTGTCATCTCACCCCCCCCTGGCTGAGGGTCCTAAATGTGTTTAGGTGGGTTTCTCTGGGTTCCCTTAATTTCTACTGTGTGTGAGTGTGTATGTGTGTGTGTGCCTAGCAATGCACTGACATCCCGTATTGGGATAATCCGGCCTCTTGTGCAATGTGCTTCCTGGGATCGGCTCTAGGCTTTCCGCAATCCGGGACTGGATAAGTGGTGGAACGATGGATGGATGGATAATTGCTAAAGGTTTCGGGCAGTTTATATGCTGACCATGCAAAGCATTTCTAAGACGGTGATACAGACAATAGGACTGAAGGTTGACCCTTCAGAAACTTCCAGAAATCGCCACTCCCATTACTGTTCTGGTTCCTTGTTCTGTTTAAATAGAGAAAAGGGGGCAATGACCTGAAAGCAAAACAGAGAATCCAGTTTGCACCGCTCAATAGAGAATTTAAGGGGAATTTTGAAAACAATAGCTACATTTGTGTCTTGGGAATTCTGTTTATACAACTATAGTTCCTTATAATAAATCAGTTGTTTATCCAAAAATGTTTATATCTTTTAATTTTAAGGGTTGATATATGATGACCATCAATGCTCCCAGTGGGTGTTTACTTTAGAAACAGAAAAATACTGATGATTTCCATAGAGAGGGTGAACAAAAAGATGGAAACAGAATTTTATCTTTGAAGCAACTAGATCACAATTATAAGTACAGCTACAATGGCTGAATATTGCTTTGAAAACTCACATATCATAGCATCAGACCTCAAAGAATCTAACAGACCTCCTACTACCAGAGTTCCAAAGGGACCAAATGCTCACAAATAAATTGCAGAATCATATCTCAAAAATTGTGACAGCATATATGAAACACACAAAGAAAAAACGGATCTTATACCTCGGAAGTTGCAGGGGATCTTAAAAGCTGCCCCCTGCCTAAATTTTACCTTGCTCCTTCCTGGTCCTCTGCTGAGCAACTGGTGGATTTGTCATGTTGTCGTTCCATTGCTGTTGCAGTGGCTGAGAAATGGAGGATCTTACTGGAGTGGGAACCTCTTACTGTGGTTGGATGTGCTTCCAACAGGTTGTCACTAAAACAGAACCCCAGCAACGATCTCTGCCACAGTTTAAATCGTGAGAGAAGTGTGTTTCTATAGTGTAACTAAGATCACATCCCTTCTCATCATGCAATTCCAGGATATAATATCTAATATCTGAGGTTCATCTTGCAAATGTGCAGATTTTCAACAGATTGTGTTCTTTTCCACCTGATTATTACCCAAAATGCCATGCGTCAGACTGGGACAAACTCTACGAAAGTTTGAGTTTCCCTTGCTGTAAAATGCCTGTATTTTGTAAGTTGTGTAGCTCTGTCATTGCAAAACAGGAAGCTGCCAGGGAGATGAACATGAGATTGAACCTACGTTGAGATGTTTGGCCTCCATCCTTCAACCACTTCCTCATCTGCTAAACATCTCCGCTTGAAATTGTCGAGCCCTCTGTGCCGCGTGCTCAGGCAGCTCAAAATTCTGACAGGGTTCGAGTATTGTGTTCACAGCCGTGTCTCTGCGCCGTCTGACACTGTAACAGGATAGTGGAGAAGGGTGTTGACAGGCAGATTCAGATTTAATGGAGGAAGTGGTAAGAAAAGAGGGAAAATTAACAGAACGTGATGTTGCAGTGAGCGAACATCTGTCGTCGGTGGTCGAACTGACCTTAGACAATAACTGTCAGAAGCCACTATAGAATAAGTGATAAATAGCTGAATACACTAATAGCTCTGCAGTACCAGCTACTGGCATCTACAGTCGATTTGGGAGGGGGAGACATTGTAGATGGTTGTGTATGTTTTTATGGTGACAATAGAACAAGGTGACGTATTAACATGTGTACTTTAGCTGACTGAATTTACAGTGATGCCAGAATGGAAAAAAACTACCACTGTGACAGCATTTAATTCAGCGATTTTTAATTAGCGTGTGTTTTTAAAATTAATTTATTTGCCTTAAATAATTTAATCATATCTCTAAATAAGCTTCTGTTTAACCACATTTATCAGTGCAGCAAATGAGCTAATCATGTATTCAGTTTTGAAGCTAGATTATTTAATAAAGTCAAATGTGTTTTTTTTTCTGCAGTCGGTCCACTACCAGACAGTGCTTTATTTTTTTAACAGTTAAAAGCGACTATTTTGGGATCAAGTGATATAAACACCTTGCCTATAAATTGTTTTAACATTGTTGTGGTTCTTTTTTTTTTAGATGAAGGTGTGAATCGACTGATGGTTCTGGTCAGATGGTGAAAACCACCTTTAAGGTATAATCTCAGGCCTCACATGAGTTAGTCACATGCTCTGGGTCCCCCAAATATAGTGTGGGAATTGGTGTTTTCAAGACTGAATGCAGGTGAACAAAATTTTGTCAGTGAACAAAAATGTATTTTCCTGAAGTTTCATGCATATGTAAAGACATACAAATTGAGAGCATTAAATCCCCCATTCAGTCTTTAAAGGCTGCTATGGGGAGAATATTTTTATAGTTTTTGTTTTATTGTGGCTGGGGATACATTTCCAGCTGTATGCTACAGAGAAACTTGATTGCATAGTCATGTGACACTGGCTGACGGATCCCACGAGCTGAATCCCCCATTGGCCACCTTGCCCTATAAACGTCCTCATTCCTCTTCAGTCAGCCAGGCCTGTCGAGAAGCTCTGCTGTGAACAGCCGGTGTCCCTGTCATCATAAGGACCTAGGAGAGGTTAAAGAGGGCACCGCTCATGGTTCTCCTTGCGGGGACATTTCCAGGTCGGTCAGCCGTGACGCTCTGACCCGGTGCCAACTTGCGTTGGGTTCAGGCCCTCACGATTTGCGGACTCTACTGTCAGGTGTGTGTGGCCTTCATAGCAGATGATTGCCTTCTGCCCCTCCCCCCAACAGCAAGATGTCATCGCATGTTTCTGATGAGGGGCAGCTTCTCACGGAGGAAAGAGTGAAGTCTTAATGAACAGTCATCCATTGGAAGGCAATTTAATTATCTTCGCAGGCATTTTCGGTGATCGAGTGAGGCATTATTTCACACACCTACTGCACATCTCACTGTAGAGCAATCAGACTCTCTTAGTTACTCAATTATTTGCCGTTGGGTGGGATCAGGACTCCTGTTTTTCTTCCTTGGTTTACTGGCAATGCGGGGCTACATACTGGGGAGTGTTAATTGGGAGGTGTGGAAATTGGAGGGGTCGTTGGTTATGTTTACAGCATTTCATTAGCAAGCCGCTCCGTCAGTGAGACTTCATAGCGTGTGATTCGGGGGGGGGCTCTTCCCCCCACCCACTCCCCCCTCCCCAGGTTCGAACCAGAGTTTCCAACCTCTAACCCATCAGCTTAGAATGAGATTCATTTAAAATTTTGCAGACTTTTTGAGGAGCAAGTGCTCAAAGACTTTGACACATTTGTTAAAGGGGCAGTCAGTACCTTTAAAGGGGAGGCATTTTTAATAGTTTGGATAAAAGGGACAAGTGTTTAGGCACCCCCCAGCCCCCCACCACACACATGCATGGTACTTTGCCTTCAATAACAATTAAGCAGCTTCTGTATGCAAGTCCGTCCTCATCGAAGACAATGATTCTGTTAAATTCTCATCATTAAAATTCTCAGCTGTTGAGATCATTGTCAAAAGGCAGCAAAAATGCAGATGATGTCATAATGTGTTATTTACTGCTGGATGGGAAGACAAAATTATGAAGAATTACTGGCTATTTGGGCCTAATTCCATTTATGGCATTTATCTGTTACAAGCTGGTTATAGATTTGTTTGCGCTGAGCTAAAGGATAATAATGACGCCGGAGTATTTAGAAAACGCAACCAGAGACGATTCGGGGTGATTCAGCTGCGCCGAAAATCCTGAGCGGCGTACTGATTTACACAAACATAATCAAATTATTCATTGCGTATGCAAAAACGCAGTCGACGGAGCAAACAGGAATTAATCTGACACAAAGGTTTTTAATTTGTTTTTCGCGAGCGGCGTCTCTCGCCGCTGCGTCTGCGTCCGTACCCTTCATGTGTGTGCTTTCATTAAACTTTAACAGAAAAGCCCTTCTGGCTTAAAATCTGTTTAGTTTAGCCCCAGACCCACCACCACCCACCCCCCCATCCCCACGGCTCATCTACTGACTTCTGGCTCCACATGGAATTGATCGAGAACGTTTAAACAGAGCCAGCTCCCGCAAACGCATTTGCCCCAAAGAAGTTAAGCGTTTTTTTTGGTTTTTCTCCCACTGTCAGGCTACCCTTCACCAGCTCTGCTTTTTCATTAACGGCTCCCAATTTGGATGGCGTCCAAATCGCTGGCACTGCTTCGGCGTGAGGCATGCTAATTGCGGCCGCATCTTGAGGGGAGCCGAGAGCACAATTAGGCACCTTCCTCCTCGCCACACTGGGGCGTCGGAGCGGTTTGTAGGTCGGGGGGACGGTACTCCGTTTCGTGGCACCCATTCCTCCCCCCCTGATCCACGCACCTCGTGTCTTAGTTGTAACAATTAATGCTGCCGACCACCTTGTACCTCGGCCCGTCCACAGACCATCAGAGTCGTGATCTTCTGCTGCTTGGGGTGTCGATACAGAACTACTTTCTTCAAGCTGGTCGAGATGCAGAGGCCATTAAAGGAGAGAGGCATTGAGAGCAGGGCCCTCGTCCTTGAGCCGTGGTGCCAGACCGCTATCAAACGGCTTCCTGTCCTGGGGGGCATCTTTTAGCCGCCCCTGTGTGGTCGCGCCCGTCCGCCATTCTGCAGAGCTCCCAGCTGTGTCCTGCGCTTCCCCCCGCTTCCTGTCGGGAATCTCTCACATCCTGGAAACCTCACACGGCCAACCGCCCCCCCCTCCCCACCCTGTCGCAGCTGGTCTCTGTTTCGTAGCTGTCGGCTCACGCTGGAGACACAGGGGGTGGCCGGTGAGGAGACTGGGGGAGGGAGAGTGAAGACCAGCCACCCATCACCTTCAGGGGGGGCTGGAGCCGAGCCAGCCCCCGAAACACTGGCCGGCTATCTCCTTTGTTTCCTGTGTGGGATAAGATTAGCAGGGGTAGGGGGCCTGTCACGTGTCCCCCGGCGAGATGGAGTTTACTGATAAGGCACGGCTGTCGTCAGCGTGGCCGGCGCTGCGGGACTCCAGCGATTAAAGGTTCGCTTGTCATCTTTCACCATTTTTCATATACAGTGTGTATAAGGGGAGGATTTTCCTGCCACCTTAGGCCATGTTTCATAATTGATGCAAGCAACGCTTTAATGGTCTCCTATCGGTTGAGATGATTTGTCTCTGTATTTCTCTTTTATTTATGTGTTGCACCCTGGCAGTATCCTGTTACGGTGGTCACAGAAGAATGGTCTACGCAAGGAAAGCCCTGTTAGTTCTACGATGATGTAATTAAAATACGTAATTCATTCAATTAGCTGTGATGGAATGGTCTGCTGTCCGGAGCGTCCCTGCACTGTGTCCTCTTGCTTCCTGGGACAGGTTCCAGGCTCACGGCGACCCAGCCCGCAATAGGAGGTTATGCATGACGGATGGAGCGATGGATGAACTCCTTCCTTTACAATCTCCGGTCGCAAACACTGAACGATAACGCCGCATATCTGCAGAAGCTTTTCTCTTCTTAAAGGGCAACAGCACCCAAAATTGCCTAAAGGATATTATATTCATTGTTTGGTTTTTTTCCGCGTGTAACCCAAGGAAATTGTGAATGATTATACGGGCGGGTATTGCAAGAAATTATAAATTGTATTGATAAATGATGTTGCTATATTTCTCAGATGAAAGCCAAGTGAGATTCTTTGCTACATGGCTAGTATATCAGGGGATTGTGCAGTGTTGTGAGGCCTCGTGATCAGAAAGGTCACTGGTTCAAATCCCATGTTTAGCAAAGCGACTTTGAGTTTTAAACCCTTGAGCAAGACCCTTAACCCCAATGGCTACAGGGACCCTGTGACCCCCATGTGACCCCCGCGTGTGCGCTGCCTTGAATAAATGAGTCTAGTATATAAATATTAAAAAGAAGTTAATAGTACGGTGTCCTATTGTGAAAAAATATTCTGGGAGGGTTAGGGTTAGCCTGAAAATACTGTAACACTTAGGCTGGTTGTAGTGACGGCAGTTTGCATTTGAAATGCCCACTTTGCAAATAATTTCAGCATAACTTCCAAGCACATATTTTCACTTATCATCACTTTCCGGCTGTGAACCCACACATTCTGCTTTTAATGCACAAATCTAGCCTATTAACTAATGTCTCCGACATATAGTTCATTAACATGCAAATGGCGTCTTAGGAACAGATTAGTTAATTGCAACTAATTTGCATAATTAATGAACACTCGAATGAATAATGCTTTAGCGATTTTGAACTGCGCCGCTCCGAAATAAATTATGGAAGACTTGTCGGGCCGAGATCGCGGTGTCGATTCCTTGTGCACTGGGCTGAAATTAATCAGCGGGAGGTGTGAGAGGGTGTGGTCTTTGCTGTTGTGTTCATTAGCGAATTGTACTTCACAGCTGTTCTTCAGGTGCTTCCTGTCTGTAGTATTAATGTCTGCTTTGCCGGGCGTAACATTCCAGAGGAGGACACTCAAATGCATTGCGTCTTGTGTGATCATCTGTGTGACTTCAAAATTATGCTCTTCACTGTAGATAATGTAAATCAGGGCTGCCTACCCCCTGCTCCTGGAGATCTACCCCTCTGCAGGGCTAGGTGCAGCCTGAATTTAACACACCTGATACAAATAATCAGGCCCTTTAATAGAGTCTCAGTACTACTGCCACTATAGCTTCAACATAGATGGCTCCAGTACTTATCTGTACCAGGTATGTTAAATTAAGGCTGTACCTAATCTCTACGGGTGGGACGTCTCCTGTAGCAGGGTTGGGCAGCCGTGGTGTAAATCCTACTGTCTTACTTCTTCTGAAGGCTCTGGCATGTGAAAACTGAAATATGTCAAGACTCCAACACTAGAATGTAGATTTTTTTTTTCTATTGAGGTTGGCTAAAGCAGGTTAGCGGTTACTGGGTCGGCCGCTAAGCTGGTTTGAATCGTGGTTAGTGATGGTGGTTTTAGTTCCCAGTTAGTTGTACCGCTTTTCTGCTAATAGAAATACACTTTAGTACCAGCACAAATTAACGTCCACACTAGGGTCAGGGTGAGCTCGCAGCCTTTAGCAGGAAGCACAGCTCAGAAGGCAGGGAACAGCCGGGACAGGATGCCGAGGTACTCAGAGGAAACCCGCTCAGACTCAGCATAGAACGTACAGACTCCACCCAAACCAAGCCCAGGCAGGAATCAAACCCATAGCCTCCACACCGCATGTATACATTTTCTGAACAGAAATATATTGTCAGTGCTTTTTAACAGTGCAGTGATATTAATTTCTATGCCATTTCTAGCTACAAAGGAGTCTTTTTCTAGTCGTGCCTCATATGCTATAATGGCAAGTGTTTTATAAAAAACTGCTCTGTATTTATCTATGTTTCCTTTCTATGTGTTCTGGCATTATTCAAGTCTGCAGGATTTATGGCTCAGAAACTGTAGGAACAGCAGCTTGTATTTTAATCTCGAATCAGGAAGCCAACAGTAGGGTGAAACCACACAGTGCTTTTGTTACAGGGGCCTGGTGTGAAACTCCAGCGGAAATATTTTGGGCGTACTCCAAGCGGATAGTCCGCCGAGGGCGAGCCCCCCTTCCAGATATGATAAATGTAATGTAAGGCTAATGTTTTATCAGCACAGAAGTATCGTCCCCGGAGAGTCCTGCTGCCCTGTCCTTGGGAGACGGGGACTTTGCTTCTTCTGGTCCTGCTGTATTTCTAAAATCCCCAGAATGTCACTGAGTCATCTAAGCTGAGGGGACCGGCTGCAGAAGAAACGTTAAATAAAGATATATCGTGCAGTTTTTTTCTCATGCGGCAACAAGGATGGATGCTCTGTTTAGCCGGGCTCTTCGTATACTCACACAGGAAGAGCAAGTATTCATGGGAAGATATGGAGGGTTATTCAGGAAATTGCACTCTCTTCATCAGCACATTTTTAGGTGTTCATCAGATAAAATATGATCTAACAAAATCTGCCTGCCAGATAAATATTAGAAAATGGAAAATTATACTAAAACTCTTTAAAAAAAGTGACCCAACCAAGAGTTTGTTGGACAACAGTGTGATTTAGCAATAATTTTTGGTAACACTTTACTTGAAGCTGTCATCTGTGATGCATTTTAGATACCTTCATAATGGTCAGTATAAAAATTAATAAAGCATTATAGCATCTTCTATCGATAGTCATAAGGCATTATAGTGTTGATTATAATTCTTCATAAGCTCCAATGAAGCTCTCCTCTATAACACACTATAGATACCTTCATAATGCATTATAGTGGTCGGTATAAGAATTTAGGGTGCTTTGTACTCCATTATGAAGGTATCTATAGTAGATAATTGATGAGCGCGTCATAAAGAATTCATAATGCATAATAAACATGCCAATACTGTGTTATGCCTTTTTATAAATGTGTTTATAATGAATTATGGATGCACATTGTTATACTTATGAATGCATTGTAATGTATTATGAATGTATTCATACATTCTTATACACACGGGATTTTTTTTTACATTATATAGGCATTTTTTACATTATGTAGGCAGTGCATGCTTATTAAGAATGAAGATCTTCAGCAAGGAAATAACAGAGATTTTGGTTAAAAATCCACCCCACCCCTGGTAGTCACACAATGCAGGCCTTCTTCTGTGAACGAGCAGTCAAAAAGTAGCCTTTCTACAAATCGGAGCAGAATTAGCCATATTAAAAAGAGTTATGTGCTTTTAATGCGTGTAAATGGTGTGTAATTGGAGTAACCTTTATGAGACCATAAGACCTTAATGCATTTGACCAGTTCATCCATTCGAGGTATTTATGCACCAGTCATCCAAAACCTCTACGCTGCTATACCCTGGTGGAAGCGGGCCAGCTATGCTCTGGCTTTACTCAACTCCAGGCATCCGTAGGCAGGTGGCTTCGCTCAGATCCGAACTGGTCTCAGATAGGGGCCAGCAGCGCATTCCCTGTGAAGGAGAGTGATTTGTATTAACAACAAGTCTGATGTTTGATTGGGGGAATCTTTTTCAGTGACGTGACCTCTGCGCCGGCATTTAAATGGAGCACGAGGAATATTTCATAACACAGTTTCTGTGACAGAAACAATAATCTCAGATCAATAAACTCAGCTGTTTTTCAGGATTTAAACATAAAACAAAATGTGTGCATGAATCGGACCGGCTGCCGTCTGAGATCCTGGGTGAGAAAAGCGACAGGGGGAAGTGATGGTTGACTGAATTTCTGCAATAATTCAGCTCACCTACTCTGAGATAACAGATTAAATTACTGGGTGCTCTCAGCTTGGTTTTGCCTCCCCATGACCCAGGCCGAGGTCCTAACACCAGCCCTATATGAGCCCTGTAACAGCAAGTGGGCAGATCGGAGTCCCCTAACCCCTGGAGGTTAGCCTAGCTTATTCCATCCCTGCTAACAGGCCCTTTGTTGTTCACCATTGACGCTGTATGGATCCTGTCACATGTACTCACGCCCCGTTACCTTAAAACAGTGATTCCCAACCTGGGGTCTACGGCCCCCGGGGGTCCGCAGAGATATGAAATCATGGTTTTATTATAAAAAAAATTATCCATAAATATTAACGCGATTGTCAGCTACACCTTGTATTTTAGTAATACCATCATGTTGTTTTGTTAGAGTGCTTGTCAAATATGCCTATTAATAAGCGGTACTCCGATACAACAGAGCACTTTCGGATAGCAAGCGATGGTTTCCGAGAGGGCATTTGAGAGGTTTTCTTTTGTTGTCGAATCGCATTGGCCTAGCTAAGATAGCACAGACAGTGGGGGAAGACCTGGTATCACTGGCGACCAAAGACAGGAATGTTCCGGAATGACTTGGTGAGGAAGCTGCCCTTACTGTCAGACAACTGGTCCAAGCTTCCAGTGCGAGATTCTTTTTTTGGGGTGGTGGGGGGGCTCCTTGCATGTTAATGTTTTTACATGTTTTATATAAAGCTAAAATCAGACATATAAGGGACGCTCAAGAAAGCCTCTGACCCTTAGCGGTTAAATGTTATTACTGTTATGTGTCTTCGTGAAATATCCATAAGGTATGCAATGTGAAATTTTATAGCCTTGTCGTAAAAAGGAAAAATGAGCATTGGACACTATGAGCGAGACAGATTTGTCAGCCAGGTAAAAGGTATTTATAGTGTTTGGTTTCTGGCGGCTTATAATGTAATGTAACGTGCTTCTGTAATTTAAGCTAATAGACAAATAGCTTCCTGATCCTCCTCACAAAGGAGCCCATTGACCCTCGTGGGGCCCCTTGTTTCCGTGGATCCCAATGTGGCTGCAATGGCTGCAGTGCCTATAGTTCTGCCAGTGCTGCGGATGTAACAGTCCAGTTACTGTAACAGGTAAGAAACAGCTCTTGGTTTGCGTTACAGTTACACGAAAGCACGGGTGTAACTGACACAGCAGAGCTAATTGTCTATGTCAGATATTCTGGAGATGTAAAGTTTGTTGAGGAGCTTTTATTCCGCAAAGAAATTCAGGGGAGGACAGCAGGTCAGGACATTTTTGAAATTTGTAAATAGTATCATAGCAAGTGCCTTTAAACCCAGACAGTGACATGGGGGCCAATTCTGAAAGCCTTCTGCTGTCTTCTGAGGTATGGAGGCCCATCTTGTGTGTCTCACTACGTTCAGTTATTGGTTTATTAGTTTTTCTTGTGAGCAGTCTATATTTTTGTCAGCATGGTAAAATGTCTGTTTGATTTGTATAAAGTGCCTCGTATTACATGCACTAAACTGCTAACAGGTCTGTGTCATGTGGGGGGGGGGGGTTAGGGTTAGGGTTAGGGTCAGTCTCTTAGGGAGCCTTGGTATGAAAAAAGTTGTGAACCCCCCCGCATTGAAAGGCTTCCCACGTCCCCATAGACTTTGTATCACTAACATGTGCCAAAGTGCTCTAATGACTTCAGTTTTAAGTCTTTGCTATTAGTACCAGTGCCAGTCAACCCATTAGGCGACATACGTGTCCATCTTCTGAGGCCCCTGGTGCCACCCATGGAGAAGAGCACTGCCCAAGACCAAGTGAAACTGGGTGCTGAGGTTCGCCAGGGGACGCCCGTCCAGGCTGCCACATGGGTTTTGACAGATCCCGGTTAGTACAAATGTTTTTTCCACATTTTTTAACAGCATTCTTGCCTATTTCCTCTGTTGAAAAGCATTAATCTCCCCCTGACTTTACGTAGTGACTGGGACACTTGACTTTGCCATCTCTGTTATCCCTCATGATCTTACTCTTATCCTCTCTTGACCCCCGGCCCCCCCCCATCAAATCGCTGAACTCTGGCTGTCCCCGATGCCGCCGCTTGATGGTTTCGGAAGCCGGGTGTGGCTTGGGCTCGGCCCTCGCCGTCATTATGCTCTCTCCCACTTCCTCTGTCCGTCGTGGTTATTGCTTCCTCTTCTCTGCCCCTCGCTATGGAATGCGTTCATATGCCTGGCTGGAGATGCCGTGCGTGTTAATAAGGACATCTGTTAGCCAGTGCCTTTTCTGATTCATTAGCTGACAATGCTTCTGCGGCCAGAGGGGGTGGTGGGGTGGGGTGGGGATGGATGAGGGGTGTTGCGGGTGGTTAAAGCCATGAAGATGGGGTTTGTGCCTTATTTAGTTAACATAATTGAGAATTCTGCAAATAAATCAATTTATGTCCCATGTAAAAAAAGAAAAATTCTTAAAAGTCCTAAAGCTGTAGTCAAGTCAAGTGAACTTTATTGTCATACCATCCATATACAAGTACACAGTGGGATGAAATAATGCTCCCCCATGTGCTGAAAACTACTCATACACATAAAGGATTGATATACCATTTTCCTTGGGCCCCTTATGGTGCTACACATAAATACAAATACAATATGTTAATGTATAACATCCACAACACAACACAATAAATGCAATATAAACAACATACAAAACAGTGTTTGATTTTGTGCGAGTGTGCAGTGTAGTGCATAGTATATAATGTGAGTACAACATACCTGGATGTCAGCTGATGCATACATTCATATAAATACAAGCCATTTTAACAAATAAATATGGACATTCACGTGTTGTTCTTGCTTGCTATGTACTACTTTGGGAGGAAATTCTGCTGAAGAATTAACAAGATGTAAGTGACACTCGAGTAAAAAATTCCATCAACCACCCGCACAGCACTACCACACATTGTAACGAGCACAGGCCCCCAAATGCCTCGCAGAAAGCGGGCTGAACCGAAGGGATGCCATTTGATGGACTTGAGGAATGAAATGGACAGTGAAGCTTCCATATGTTGTTTTGACGCAGTAATTAGAACCTGTCACACACTGTTTCTCTCTGACTTTTCTCCCACTGATTTTTTTCCCCCTTTCTCTCTCTCTCCCTCCCTCTTTCCTGTCTGGATTGTTTGTTTTTTACACATGAGCTTCTCAAATGTAAGAAATCTGGGGCCCCACATTCATTCACCCCTCACCAGGACACCGTGGTTGGGGCGCCATCGCAGAGTGTTGTCTCTGTACCCACATGTCGACACTTCCTAGGCTGCCCCGGTCCTGAGCTATTTGCACGGCTGTTCCGGTATATGCCCCAGAGGCCAAAAGCTTGCTATCACCTTTCAACCCCAAAGATGTTCAAAGACCTCACGCTGAGACTGACCAAATGTCTCCCATGACTATAAACCTCTGGAATCTCTTGAATTTACACGATGGTGTGACGAGAAAATGCCGGCCCATTATCCGGTCACATTTGTGAAAGATTTACACACTTTAGGTTGTTTGTAATGAATTGGAACGCAAACACACACACACACAGGCACGCACGACTTTATATAATTTATTATAATGCCTGGTTTATCATACATCGGGGACAGTCATTATCACAGTGACCCTGAGATGTGGCTCTGAAAGTGCCGCGATGCCTCACGCTCACAGATGTGACCGGATTCTCATTCGCTGAATATGCAAATATGCTGATCTGTGCTTATTGTTATTCAAAATGCAGTGGTGGCATCAAGGTCCATCTTGGTGTTTATCCAGCTCGTTTGTCTTCATATAAAGAGTGCCAGATTAATAAAACTATTAATTAAAAAATTAACAGAATGAACAACAGAATGAAACATTAGCCCACATCTGAAGCAACTTGTACGATACTTGTGCTTTTCAAAAATCATTCTGTAAGCTTGTCCAAAAAACAGAAATAAAGTTATGTAGAACAGTACACTATCTGGAGTAGTATTATTCAGCAATATTGTGGATTTATGAGGGCTTATGACGAGAACATGGTGCTGAATCTCATCTCCTTGCCTCCCTGGGCTGTGGAGTCATGGAGCATTGCTGCGTATCTGGCAGCGATCTGATTGGTGGGAGGGAATGGGGGGAGGAGGGTCATCCCTAGTGGGGACACAGCTGTTGGAGGGGCCTGCATTGGTATCTTCGGCTTGTCGACGTGTGAAGTACAAAAGATGAATCCTATTTCTCAGGAGAGTCCTGCATATGTCAAGTATATTGTCCCATCAAGCCAATCCATTTATCAAGGCGCTGAATGCCAATTAAATTGCACAAGATGGTGCAGGTGTACGGTGGCCCATCGGTGCCAAACTTTACTGCAGCTGAGCTCCGCTGGCTAATGCACACCCCCACCCCCGTTGTGTCGCCAGAAGCCCTGACGGGGGCCAGGAAACCTTCTGGAAAAAGGGCAAGCAGACTCCTGCTCTCAAACAAGGGGAGGATGTCTGTGTGGCCCTACGCTGTGGCCCCCGCGATGAAGATGTCAGCGATGTGGCCAGAAGCCGTGCCAAGCTTCCGCCGGGTGTGGAAATGAGATCAACGTAATGTCATCAGCGCCAGGGCACGCCGGCGCGACTCTGCCGCGGGGGGGGGGGGCACGCTTCCGCCACGCGCCAAATCCAGGAGAACAAGCCTGGAGCAAATCTTCACCTTCACCGCACCTCTCTCCTCCTTACATTTGACTTTGCTTTATATTCCACCATTTCTCTACTTGTTTTCCGTCTACTTCCATGTCCATTGGTGTCGGGCTGCTTAGGCCGAGAATTTTTGGCGTTTGATGTAGCTACCCCCCTCTCGTCAAAAGATGATCATCCAACGACACGATTCTCACCTCCGGTAATATAGCATAGATCTAATTATATCCTTTGTGCTTCACCTGTTTTATTACATTTGCTTCTTTGTATCCTTTTTTACGCCAAAAAAAATAAAAAATAATCAATCTTGGCCCCAGATAGGATTTAACTCGTTATCAAAGTATATGGGGATGTCTGTTCCAAAACAGGAGTGCGGTAAGCTTGCCCCTGCCAGTTGGGCTGGAACGACACCTCCTACCCCAGGAAGATTTAGAGCAGGCACCCTATGGGGCAGCTGATGGGTCACCACAGCCAAGCCACAGCTGGGTTTGGCCTTGGGATGAGGCCCTGGGTGCAATTAGCATTCAGAAGCTACTGACAACAGGGTCCTCTGAGAGAGAGAACCTGGCTCCGGCACACATGAGCACGCCCGCCCATATAAAGCAAGTCCAGATACTTCGGCCAGCTTTTATATATTTAAAATCATCCATGTTTTATTTCCCATTTTTTTTCCCCAGGAGTCATTAACCATGATGCAGGGGTGCGTGTGTGTGTGTGTGTGTGTGGGGGGGGGGGTCATCTTTCTTAAAATAAACCTCTGGCCATCACTGCGTATGGTTCGAATCAAACGCCCAGAATTCGGCACGGCTGCCTTTCCAAATTTTTCGCATTTCTTTAAGGCAATGGCCGTTTGATAAATGAACGCCGGAGCGCTTTTGCTGCTCTTGAAGCTTCGAGAAGTGGAGCTGCTTCATTTGGCATTGGCGGCTAGGCAGGAGGGAACGTGGCCATCGAAAGCGGGGGGGGGGGCGGTGGGGGGGTACTTATCTAGCATCACTATAGGAGGCTCCCTTATTTGGGTAAATGATGCTTTATACGGAGAACAGCCTGTAATTTACCCACTCTAATATGTAAGCGATGAACACTTCAGCAGTGCAGTAGGAGGGGGAGGGGCAGCCCACCGGGTCGGGTCGGGTCGGGGGGCGGGGGGGGGGGGCACGTCCGATGGCACACAGAGGTAAGAGGTTAATCTAATTGCCTCGTATTATCCTCAGAAACATGATTATCTGATTACACTCCGCCTTCTGCTGAACCCCCGATTTCAAATTTATGACATTTCCAACCATTCTCTGCCCCCCTGGTGGAGGGCACCCTCTCCGCTCTGACACCGGGGGGGGGGGTATATTTTTACGATGCCTTTAAAAAATGCTGGGAATAAAGTGGGATGAAACATGGAGCCTGTCGGCGTTCTGAGATCCCACTTTAACTGAAGCTCCGGGCTCTTGGACCTAAACCTACATGTGAGAAATTCCGATTGTGCCGTTTTTTATGTGGGTTTTGGCAGAGGGCTAGGATTTGAACATATTCCTTCTGTTTTGCATTTATGCCAGATCCTCTTAATGTTTACTCTCTGAATGAGGCGTAGAGGGTAGTCTCTTCCTGGCAAAAAGGGAAATGTTATTTCGAAACCACAATTATGGATTGTATATGCAATGCTTGAACGCTAGCTTATTTTTCATTATTTTAGCAATTTTCAGTTTTATTCTTTTGTTTTAAAAACAGTACTCTTGTTAAAAAACAAGATCAGCTGTACGTTAGTGTAACTGGCATTTATGGAGCTGGATCTCGTATTCCCAGTTCTTAGAATATCCAAATGACAAATGGATGTAATAATACCCATGATAAGTCAATGAAAGTGGCTCATTTGGGTAGTGGGCCGACCGGGATGCAGAAGACCTGGAGATCACAGGAAAACCATGAACTCCAGGGCAGGTCAAGGCACGGAGAAAGTGCTGTGTTTGGGATATCATGACAGGGAAGGTCTTTGGGAGGAGACTCATGGGAACCAGTGTCATCCTATTAAAAAGCCATGAATCAGCAGCCTATTCCAGGACTTAAAGGGGTTTCTCTTCTTTTTTTTAACTCTCTCCATTAACCATTAATTATGTCCAACATCACTGTAGGGGCTGCATATTGAGGCCACAGATGGAGGGAAGAGGAGGGGCAGGCAGTTGTTGAATAGGCCTGGTTTGTCTGGCCATCTGCATTCACGGAAACGAGGGTGTCAGAGGTGTCACTCATTTACTTGTGTGGTTTTTAGTGGCAGAAATCGTGAACATAGAATAATAAATTGCAACGTCATGCGCATATTATTTTTAAGCATCACTGAAGTGTAGCTGTAACTAAAATTACATGTAGTGCTCTCAAAGTGTGTTTTGTCTCTTGCAGTCCATTATATATATATTCTTATCTGTTTCACCATGTCAGTCTATGTCTATCTGTAGTCATCAGTCTGAATCGTCATGGTGAATCATGTGACCTTTGCAGCCCATTTCCTAGTATATACATATTTCCTGCAAATACCTGTATCTGCATGTGTCCTGTAAATGCTTACCAGTACCTAATGCTGACACCTCCACCCACGCATTTGTGAAGAAAGAAAGAATGCACTTATGCAATAAATGCAGGGGGGGGTCATGCAGAGCTGAGATGAAAAACCAGGATTTCATTTTGTGCTTGTTTTACAGGAACTATCTGCGGTCCCGGGTTATATCTGAGAATCTTCCGGCAGAACAATATTACCTGCCGGCTACCTCAAGCACATCCCAGGTCCCAGCGTGAGCCCTGGGTACCACTCTGTTAGAATCAGGTGATCAGTGTTGACACACCACAACAAAATGTGTCTGCACTTAACCCATACATGACATAGCAGGGGGCAGCTAATTCAGCACCCAGTGCCTTGCTCAGGGTACCTCAGTGATGCCTTGCTGGTCGGGGATTCAAATCAGCAATCTTTCAATTACAAACACACTTCCCTAACCATTAAGCCACCACTGCCGGTTACAGACAATAGCACCAGTTCTTAGAACTGTCCTCTCTTTCATGCTCACTGAAGAAGAAACCCAGTACTTCAACAAGCCATTTTTGGTCACTTCCTCACATTGTCCAGGATACTGTATCAGCACATATACGCTTCGGAGTCTCACAGTCACAACGTGACATCTGGCCCATGACTCTAGCCTCGCAGAATGCCCTCCACACACCCGAGGAGCAGCACCTTAAAAAGGAAACACATGTGCAGCATATGAATAATCCCAGAGTGGAAATTACAAATATCAGCACTGCACTTGAAAACTATAATGGTAACAACAAAGGGCATTTGGTTCTGTTTAGCATGAATTCTATACATATCTGATGGCAGCATAAACGAATGACTGTTACTATATATTTGTTTGGTTATTGTTATTACCTTAAGCAGCCTCAATGAGCCAATGATCTGGCCAAAGACTGGACTGCCTTCCTCTTATGTCAGGTATCAGATGTCTACTAGTAGTACTCAGTCCAGGAAATGTTCGCTTTTTCTGAAAAGAAAAACAGAGCGTGAGAATCACATATTTCTCCTGCTGGACCCCTGTTATTTACTCTATGAAAATACCACACACTGAAGGAAATGATTAGCACAAACATAACAAGCATTAAATAAGTCGCAGCTCACTCGGCAGGTAATCCGACGCCGGTAACTTTCTGTTTATTACACGTGTGCCGCCCTTCATGACCCCAAAGTTGCTGTTTGTGAAGATTAATGGTGTTCATGAACCAAGCGCAGTGAGCATAATATCCTTAGAACATACTATCCTCAAGCTACTATCATTATAATACAGAAGAACTAACAGAGAATACATATTTGTGTTTATATATCATAGTCAAGTTATGTTATGTTTGTTTAGTAGAGCACTGTGAATTTACATGGTGTTAACTACAAACTGGTAGTCATTTCAATCAATAGAGGATTTTATAAAAAAATCTGTAACTGCAATCAAAAAACTAAAACGACTTGTATTTTGTCTGGTTACTTGAATTGAAAATGTCACTCCAGCCAGCTGACCAAAGTTGGTAACCCTGAATAAATGGCGTATTTCTCAATAAGAATGATCAGCGCGCATGGGTGGCACCGCGCTGAAGACAGGCTCCCCCTAATGGGTCTCCCAAGTTAGTCATTTGAGGACTTGGCCGCAACCTCAGGCGCAACAGGAGTCACGCCGCTCTGCAGTTAAACTTGCCAGAAGTTACACGGAAAGCGGAGAAAGTTTGTGATTTCAATCCTTTCCGGTGTGGTTGGACACCTCACATTCATCTACTTCATTGTTTTTCAAGACTTCCTTATTTTTTATTGCAATTTCATAGAAATGAAGCGAAACACGGCAGGGAAACTTTTGCGACGCATCAATGTGCTGAATGCAACCTTCATATACCTATGGTGTGTGCAGAACTACAGCGACGCATACAATCTGGATGTAGAAAATTACTTATCCATCTCTGGTCCAAACGGATCGTTTTTTGGATATTCCGTGCTGCTTCACGAGAATGCCAATGGAAAGTGGTAAGTATCAGAATTACTTTGTACAAAACTTACCTACACGTCTCCATAATAGCGCTGCAGTTGTTTTTAACGTTGGTTTGTGGCAGAGGACTGAACCACATCGGTTAGTCTTTAGATTGCCTTGAAATGTTGGGCATACTAATTTGCCATCTGCCGGAGCACAAAGCGCTTATTTAGAGACAGCTTCAGAAAAGCACATTTACATCAGTAACATTTAGTATTCAATTGCCTGGCCATGGATGTAAAACCACGAGAGGGACGATTAATGAACTCTTTTGTGTCATATGCAATAGTGCCTTCTCAGATGATCATCATTTTAATTTTGCTTGTTCTAGGGTGATAGCGGGAGCTCCTGTTGGCGCCTCAAAGTTTCACCAGCAAACCAGCAATCCTGGTGCTATTTACAAGTGCAAAATCCCAGACAAGACCTGTGAACAGATATACCTAGGTTGGTGTCACTGACTTTTCTGTCATATCGAATATTATATTTTGGAAGTGTGACTGTACTCTCACATGTACAGCGGGACTTCATTTCCCACTGAGATAAGCTGATCGGGTTTATGATGGAATAATGGATTCATCAGCTTTGCAGTCGTAATTAGCCTATATGTCAGCGAAAACAATTCTGACTTTTTAAAAAGATTGAAACTGATGAAAAAGCCCCACGTGTCTTGACTTCACCTTATGTGTTTTGCCGAACTGTGTCGCATTTATATTTGAAAGTTGCGTTCAGATTATTATTTTTGGAAATATGCATGAATTAGCTTGCTGACTTGTGAAACCGCACAAGTGTGTATTAATTGGTGGAAATACATCGGTTTTGCAGCATTAACGTTCAGTATAAGCAGCTAAGATATATAAATGGTTCAAAGGCATTCCCACCTTTCATATTGTATGTTTTGGGTAATGTCATCCTGGACCGTCTTTGGTGCCACATTTAAACAATGAAATAAAGTACAATATACAGCAGCTAGTGGCAAGAGGCAGCTGGGAAATTTGTGAAGGAATGTGTGAATGATTTCCCCCTCACTTCCCAACCACCAAGCACTGGCGACTTCACTGGGGTTATTGAAGCAGATGAGGGCTTCGCCAGGTCTGGGGCTTATTCTCTTTATTGTGCGTGTGCTGGTCCCGTGCATGACATGGTCGGATTTTGGACAATGTTGCAGATGTCAGTAACTGTGGGAAGACTTGCTCTCCAGAAAATGACAACCAGTGGCTTGGCGTGAGTTTGTCGAGACAGCAGAGCAGTGGAAACATTTTGGTATGTTCAGCTGGGTGATTCTCACACGGTCAGCAAGAAGAGCTTTTCATGATTAGCATTTTTGTAAATACCATTTATTATGAAAACTGCCTGTAGTGCAAGGTTGGATTTCTTCTGCAATCTTGTATTGTAGGATTTTTAATTTTTCTTAAGCTCATGTACTATGTGTCACCTGATCTATTTGAGCTATATAAGTAATGGATTTGTCGTGCTTAAGGAAATGTATTCATAACCCATCAAAGGCAGTGAGGTCAGATCTAAGTAGAGACTCCAATAGTTGCACACAAGATACGAACCCTGAATCATATCAGTAAAATATGCAGTTGTGTAAATGATAAAGTGCTAGGAGGAGATATGTCTGCGATATTTTTGTATATTTCTTGTCTTGTAGAAGGGTGACAACTCAGGTGTCATCAGCTAAGCACCTGAATGTCAATAAGATTACAATAATGTGTCATTCCCTCATTCAGATTTTGTCCCATTCTTTTTTTTATATATATATATAAAGGCATGTGGACATCGTTGGAAAAATGTCTTCTACACCAAAAAAGAGAATCACAACAAGCTGCCACATGGTGTTTGCTACAAACTAGATGCTGATTTGGGGAAATATCTACAGTTAATTCCCTGCTACAACGGTATGATGCATTACATTTCTTATTGTATTTTCAGAGGCTAATAACTCCACACATAACTTGGTTACTTGACTATGATATATAAACACAAATATGTATTGTATGTTCTTATTACATATACTGAAAAGTTTATACTCATATTATGAATGCCTTCAACACTTTTAATTCTTTTATTGTTAGGGACAAATCGCTAAATTCTTTGGATGACATGAAACTATGCTATTTATTTCTATAAAAAGTTACGGTATATGCTTAATTGTTGTGCATGTTTTGGAAGGATCTTTTGAACCTCCGTAGATAAAAAAGTTTTCACGAAAGTCAGGTGAAGGTCAGAACTTTAATGATTAAATCAGCAAGGCCAAAATCGGCGATATGCTGATAATGTTGGTGTGAGCGAGGACAAAGGTCCCACTATGGAGTTAATAAGACCTCTCTTCTGTTTTGTGACATTTGTCACCCACTGTGTTTATTTATGAAATTTTTTGTTTTTTGTTTTTTTAGACCACCAACGGGAATTCGGCAAAAATTACGGATCCTGTCAAGTTGGAATATCTAATTTTATGACTGAGGTATCTAACCAGTTGCCCTCTTTTATGCTTGTTCTTACTCCTTTGGTTTCCTTTTATGGGGGCGGCATGATGACTGAGGCTGGGGATCTGTGCCGGCAATCGGTTGCAGGTTCAAATCCCATGAAAGACAGGAGTGATTCTACTCCACTTGGCCATTGAGCAAGGCCCTTAACCTGTAATTGCTTCATCCTTTGTATGACGTTAACCTACATCCAGCCCTGCGAGCAGGTCCTCCAACTTACAGGGAAAATTTGGGGGTTGGTGGCAGGATTGGCACTCCAGCCCCTGGAAAAAACCTGTTCCATTCCATTCAAACTAGTGTGGTGGGTGTGGGGACGCAGGGCTGCACTTGGGTTCTCATCCCTGAGGTGGGTCGCCGTGTGGTGGGTGTGGGGACGCAGGACTGCACTTGGGTTCTCATCCCTGAGGTGGTTCGCCGTGTGGTGGGTGTGGGGACGCAGGACTGCACTTGGGTTCTCATCCCTGAGGTGGTTCGCCGTGTGGTGGGTGTGGGGACGCAGGGCTGTACTTGGGTTCTCATCCCTGAGGTGGGTCACCGTGTGGTGGGTGTGGGGACGCAGGGCTGCACTTGGGTTCTCATGCCTGAGGTGGTTCGCCGTGTGGTGGGTGTGGGGACGCAGGGTTGCACTTGGGTTCTCATCTCTGAGGTGGGTCGCCGTGTGGTGGGTGTGGGGACGCGCTGTATCAGTGTGCGCTCCTTACCTCTTTTACTGCTTGGCAAGAGCAGTGCTAACATGTTCTTTGTTCCCAACAGGACTTAATCGTAATGGGAGCACCGGGATCATTTTACTGGACTGGCTCCGTTTTAGTCTATAACATGTCAAGCCAGATCATGTCAGCGTACTTGGATGATGATGGCGTCGTTCTCCATGGAAGCTACTTGGGTAAAGTACATTGTGATCCCCCGCTGTAGAAGAAGTTGCCTTTGTTTTGACTTAATATCCTAGACACTTAGCTTGGTGTTAGTGTGCCTTTTTATTTTTGCTGGCTGGGTTAAAAATAGCGGGTGTAATGTTGAATATAGAAAAAGCTTGACTGAACACATATTGCAAAGAGGGCCGTTCCGAAACACTGCTCAGCCTTGCTGATTTTGTGTTGTTGTGTTGGGGGATGTTCCGCATGCTGCTGTCAGCCTGTATATACAGGAAGCCACGCATCAGGTGAATGCGCTTGCACATCACTCCTTTATCTGCAGTTAAAGGCCTGCATGCACGCTGTGCTTTTTATTAGTATTTTTTAAAAATCTTTTTGTGAGGGGATCCCTCACAGATCATTTTCATCCCATTCAATGGCTGCCCCCTTCTTGCAGTTCAAAACTGCATTTGGAGAACGCTACGCTGCCACAAGTGTAGCACTCTGGCACTTTCAGCAGGAAGTGCAAAGCAGACCGCAGGCCGATATGCGAGCATGTGAGGACTCTTTTTTTTTTTCCTGACTCAGATGAGGCACTCATATCGTCCCCCCCGTGCCCCCCCCCCCCCCAACAGGTTACTCTGTGGGTGCTGGTCACTTCACTAACCCCAGTACCATCGAGATCGCAGCCGGGGCTCCACAGCACGAGCAGACCGGTAAAGTAAGCGTTAACTCCGCATCCAGCTTACCATCATTCTTGCTTAGACATCCAAGGGAAGGGAAGGCAGAGGCCATGCTGAGTTTTCTGGGTTAGCTGGTTTTATGTGTTGTCTGTAATCAGAGACAGGAGTACAAACTTTAATAGGTGAGTATGGCATTTGTGCCTCACAAGTATGTCTTTAAGAAATAGTAAAGTGTCTTTTGAGATAAACCTTCTCCAGATGATGTGTCTCAATAACAAAAATGTGTCTCGCAGTATGGCTTGTGGCTCTTGTATTGAAACATCACTGGGCACCATGTAAGGTGGATGGATGAGTTTCAATGTAAAGTCATGTAGAAAATGAATCCTTGTGTCATGAGATAAATCCAGGCTTAGAGTAGATGTTTCCTAGCAACACCTATGAAGGAGAATGCTTGCCAAAGGCATTTCCTTTTCAGGTCTTTTGGCTCCTTATATTTGACTCTTTATCTTGGCATCTTGTCTTCTAATTTCAGGATCCGTGTGATCCGCTGTTTTGCCACTTAATTCCACCTCATTAAAAATGCTAATTGAAAGATTAGTTGCAATAAGTCATCAATCTGGTCCTTGGTGGTGCAGTGCCACAGTCTGGAAGTGCTCCAGTTCTATCCTGGTGCTTTTTCTGTGAATGGAAAGGTGTGAGTTTGTTCAGTATTTGTGCATTTGGTTTTCCATCCATCCATCCATCCATCCATCCATCCATCTTCAAACCACTTACCCTGGACAGAGTCACCCATCACAGGGTTAACAGGACACACAACAGGGGTAAATCCCAAACGGGATGCCAGTAACCTTTAGTTTAATAATTTTTACCATTAAGGAAATGGCATTGACAGATTAGTTGATCTGAAATCAATTCAACATCTATTCATTATTTGAAGTAATGGTCAGATGTTTATGTTTTGGATGATTCCTCAAAGCAAAAATGCATAGTTGTCTGGCTCCAATTCTGTGAAACAGAATGTAAAGAGACAGCAGACATTAAACAGTAAACATTAAACCATAATCAAAAATATCTATAGTGTGCAACTGGCAATGCCATTGGTATTTTGGGTGTACTGGCCGACCTGCTCCAAAATATGATGCTCGCGTGAACCTCTCTGTTTCAGGCTTACATATTCCAGGTGGAGTCCAACCTGCTGAAGATTCTCTTTGAGATGACGGGCCATAAGGTGAGGGCCACGGTTACTGCAAAGTCCTCTTCTCCCTGGGTGATGGCCCTTCTCTTTTCCTCGTTAACCGTGAGAGGACACCGTGTCCCCTGTTTCCCAGCTGGGCTCCTATTTTGGCGCCAGCGTGTGTGCCGTTGACCTGAATTCGGACGGACTCTCGGACCTGCTGGTGGGGGCACCGATGTTCAGCACCATCAGGGAGGAAGGGAGGGTGTACGTCTACATAAACCAGGGCGCCGTAAGTAAACATCTATCCCGACCGCTGGTTTTCCAGCATTGCACCTTATATGGCAAAATTCCTGATTTCAGGAAGTGAGCTGGCCGGACGCCTGTTTCCTCTTATGGTCATGACCTTCGACATTTGACTGATTTTCCGGACGGCTTGTTGTAGCACATCTACTGAGTCAGCAATGTAGTTGGCGTGAGTAGGTTCAGGCAGGCCCATTGCTATAAAACCCCAGTTAGATGCTTGCTGGTAAAGCAACGATGCCTCTAAACCAGGGATAGGCAATCTTATCCGCAAAGGGCTGTTGTGCATGCAGGTTTTTGGGATAACCTTTAGGTCAGCTGTTCAAGTCCAGGTGTGAGGGCTCTTCAGCCAGTCAGTCCTCTAATTATTAATTTAATTAGTTGCAGTGAAAACCCACATACCCAACAGCACTTTCTGGATAAGATTACCCACCCCTGCCCTAAACCCTTCTCCTCAACCCCTGAGTCAGAGAATTGCCGTTACTCCGCAAAAACTATTGTTGATTGCTAGTTATCTCCATGCTGCAGTGCTCAGTGGCAGGTTTGGAATGGTCTGATAAGAGCTTCAATAACTGACATAATTTTGGTTCTTTTTTTCTTATTTGTTTTTTGTTTTTCAAGATAAATTTTAGTGGTATGTAGTTGGAATGCATGATATTGCAAAAACTTCAGATGGCAATATTTGCAACCTTGCGATAAATATTGATATTTCTAATAATAAATAAATAAATAAACTATAGCCAAATTGAACTTATCATCTACCAAATGAGTCTGTCAAATAAGTTGGTGATGTTGCCCCGAATGGCCACGAGACACAAAGCGGTACTTACAGGTCATTTGCTTAGGTTCAATATCACCTCTATGGAATCCAAAATGTTCAAATTACCATACAGTGGAAGATTAATGTCTTTTGATGACCAGTTCTTGTTCACTTTCCTCCTCACTCATTTTGTTAAATTTCTCATAAACATGGCACACTGTCTATGAGTGAGCAAGGACGAAAATGATTACGACTGGCTTGGAGAGTGCATGAAAAGGAACCATCATTACAATTTTTTTAAACTCGCTTAGTTTTGTTTCCTGTGACTGAGTGAAAATGTTTTAGCGCAACTTATGGATCGTCTCTACCCAGCTGACTATTGTGGTCCTTGTAATGTGCCAATTGCATATGCATAATATACAACGTTGATATTAATGTCGCATGTCCTGCAGGTCGAATGTGTACCACACCTTTGGGGCACCATGTTCTGTTCAATGTGTGAAATATATCACTTTCGAATGTATTTTTTAAGGTGCTAGGTAACATTTACTTTTTCTGTTACTGTTTTTTGGCTTCTGGTCAAAAAGTCTGCTTATGTACCAGTTTTATTACGTCCAATTCAGAATAATGTAAAAGGATTCTATACTGTAATCATGGATCTGACATCTTGGGGGGTTTGGTTACAGTGAGTTTGTCTGAATCACAGCATGTTCATTCGCATAGTCTGCTGTCCTTAGTGAAATGACGACTGCAGCTGAAGTATTACCTCCCGGATGACTAAACAAGTACAGTTATAGAAACACGTCATTTATATCTGCCGTATATGGGGAGTCTGTCCCAAGTCTCCCTTAATTTTGTCTTTGGATTTTTTCCAGGCCGAGATGAAGGAGGCAGAGTTTCTGCTTACAGGAAGTGACTCATATGCCTCTCGCTTTGGGGAAACCATCACCAACTTGGGAGACATCGATGACGATGGTTTCCCAGGTAAACGCGTCGGGCAGCTACTCATTCGCTTATGATGGAGTTCTCCTGCTGTTTATTTTAATTGGGCTTCATCACGTTCCCACATTCTTGCTGCATGAAATATCATGGAACTAAGAGCCCCATCGTCTCTAGCCAGCGGCGAGATCTGCGTCAGTCACACGGGCCGCTTTGGTGGCTTTCGACGTGGCTCTGCAGTTCACGCCTACGGGGCAGCCTCGTGTGACTGTCAGCGGTTCGGACCAGAGCTCAGGCGTTTAGCGCTGGGCCGGGGGAGTCTGAGGACATTTTTTTTAATGTAAATACTTTGCAGATGTGGCCATCGGAGCGCCGCAGGAGGATGAGCTGCGCGGGGCTATTTATATCTACAATGGCAGGAAGAGCGGGATCTCCGCGGCGTACTCCCAAGTGCGTTCACGGCTGGTATTTGTGCTCGGCATGCTGGGTCCTCCTGAGGGGGGTGGGGGCGGGCATCTGAAGTCACAACCATCTTCCTCTCCATCCTCTGACAATTGTCCAGTTGTCTTGACCACCGGCGAAACATCCTGATGGAAGAAAATACGTCAGTGACCCCGATGAGCTACTGATCCCTTTGTCTGTCTGCAGTTCCCCTTTATCTGGGCTCTTAATGTGTCAGCGAAATGAGTCGATTATCTCCACAGTATCTGCAGTCACAGAATCGATTCTGCATATCCCGAGATATCCTCCGCATATCCAGAGTCCCGAGATGCGTTATAAGTGCAGAATGACCCGAGTCACATTTTTCACAAGCAGTACTTGTTTGTTACTGGGAGGCTGGAAAGCAGAAGTGAAAACTTTGGTGTATTATTGGTTGCAAGACTTTTGCTTTATGTTTTTTGCTGTTTTTGCTCACGTTTCTAGAAAATTACTGGAGCTGTCCTGGGGGCACACTTTAGCATGTTTGGCCAGTCTGTTTCCGGGGGCGTTGACATCGACAACAATGGCTACCCAGGTATTTTTAACATCACTGGGGCTGTCCGGATAGTTTTAATTGGTTCATGGTGGTAGTGGTGGGGTGGGGAGCAGTTGATCCTTGATGGAGCAGGGACTGGGGGGGGGGGGGGTCTTATTCGGGTAGGTTGATTTTTTTTTTTCAATCTACAAGATTAAATTGTGGCAGTGCTTTCTAGCATGATAGATCTGTGTAATCTACATGAGTAACACAGTCACTATTTAATTGTAATGATTTTGCTTAAACTGTTTGAGTAGGCATTTGCAAAGAAAACACAGCCATTGAAATCACTTTTGCCTGAAGTGTCAAGAATGTTGCTGAGTGGAGTTTAAAATGATTTCAAGGGAGAGGCCGCTGTAATGATGGCTTTCTGGCTGTGGGATATGTATACTCTAAGTGGCCAAATAAGATAAAATAAAGCCCCCTAATTAGATTTTAATGTTAATATCACAGCAGATTAAAATGATGGTTTCGGCACCATCAGGAATTTTTGAAAGAGCAGCGTGTGGGAATTAGGTTCGCTGGGGGGTTGAGCAGAAACCGATGTCAGCGAGACAATTAGTCACCAGTCCTGATATTCACAAAAAGGCAGCTGTAAATGGGGCCAGGGTTCGGGGTCTGCGCAGACCCCTGAGTGACATACTCGTCTTTCCCCTGACTACAGATGTTGCCGTGGGGTCCTTCCTGTCTGACTCAGCTGTGGTGCTGAGGTAAGCGTTCGCAGTGGGCCGGCAGGTGTGAGTTACCCCGGGTTACGCCACTATCCCGCTCATTAATTCACTGTTCGTCGCAGCTCATTTATTCGTAGCACCTGTCCTCTCAGGATTCCCAACCAGGTTCAGATGTTGGCCAGAATGAGCAACAGGGGCGGGGCTGCAGGGCCTTTGGTCCCAGCTGAAAGCTGATTGGCCTCCAGAGTGCCCCCTCTCCCGTCATTCACCGATTCGAAACGTGTCATTGGCTAACGATGGAGCTGGCCCCTCTGTATGAATTGTGGCTCCCAGCTTAAAAACAATTAGAGATGTATTAGGTTGCTACAGCTAGTTTTTCAGTGCACTTGTACTGTACGGTCGGAACTCCACCCTTGTCTCGAACCCCACACCTACCCTGCCCTGCAGGACGCGACCTGTGGTGATCGTGGAGGCCTTGGTGTTGCTTTCCCCAAGCATCAACCGCAGCGTGCCGCTGTGCCCCGACCATGGCCAGCTAGCAGTATGCTCCAACATCACAGTCTGCTTCAGGGTGCAGGGCAAACAAATTCCCGGCAGCATAGGTGGGTCCCGCCCTCACACACTCGGTAGCTGCTGGCGTCCGGCCGCTGCGTTTCTGCTAAATGCTTGAACATGTCAGGTTTGAAACCCTCCATCTCTTCACAAGATCCCCACTTGAGAAAGACACTCGTTACAGGGCCTGGGGCGCGGTCGATTGTGGTTACTGTTTCCCATAGTATGTCTGTGTGAACTTATTTATATTTACATTTTATTTCCATATTTACTTTATTTAGAACATAAGAACATAAGAACATAAGAAATTTACAAACGAGAGGAGGCCGTTCGGCCCATCAAGCTCGTTTGGGGAGAACTTAACTAATAGCTCAGAGTTGTTAGAATCTTATCTAGCTCTGATTTAAAGAAACCCAGGGTTTTAGCTTGCGCTACATGAAAAGGAAGACTATTCCATACTCTAACTACACGCTGTGTAAAGAAGTGTTTTCTCAAATTCAGTTTAGCAGGTACTCGTGTGACATACAAGCAAGTAGGACCCAGGCCGTAAGCTTCCTATTACAGTATAGTATAACCTGCCAGCAGCAAAACTCTCAGGTTAAAAAGCATAACTGAGAAAAAAATGTATAATTCAGAAGTAGAAAAACTGCCGTTTTAAACAGCATGGCCATCTCTGGGTTACTTCTGCAATATCTAAAAAGGAATTTTTACTGACTAGCTTTTTTGTGTGCTGTTACTGTAGCAAAAGTTTGATGTGCATGTTCTTGCTCATTTTAAGCTTTTTGCGGTTCTGTCATTCAGGATTTATATTCTGAATGCATCAGATACATTTAAAATATAGATATGCACCCCCCTGGCAGTGGAAAAAATTGCTATTGTTTAGTTTTTGAGCCTTTCAATTGCATCACCCTGTGAGAGGTGGATAACTGATGATCTGCAGTGTTCGTTCCGTCAATTTTTCCTGCATGATCTTCCAGCTAGCAAAAAAATTATCCATCCATCTATCCATCCATCCATCCATCCATCTTTATTACTGTGCAGGGTTGCATTGACAAATAATTATTTGGATCTAATTGCTTTTATGATACAGACTGACAGATGAAGATGTAGAGCTTACGCAGAAACATTGGCAGTGTTCATTTAGCACGGAGGGTGTCTGTAATCCTGTTTGATTATATAAACACGCTCACTGTCACATGAATGCTGTCAGCATTATCCTGTCAGCAGACCATGGCTGCATTCAGTGGGAAGTTACCTGAAAGACAGGGGTGTTTTAATGCACAGGCTTACCCGGGCTGAATACCAGGGGCTTCCTTGTTCAATAAAATTTTAATCGACAGCCAATCAACAGCTCAAATAGCCCCGGAGCCTCAGACCATGTTAATGTACCTCTGCTTAAATCTGTCATGTGGTCTGTTGCTCCCTGGGCAGGAATGCTGTATAACTTGACTGCGGATGTCGAACACAGGGAAGCATTTCCCAACCGCTTCTACTTCCTGGAAAATGGAACCTCCAACACCACCACAGGGAAGGTCTTTGCTCGGCCCAACCATGTGTCCTGCGTCACCCACACGGCCTACATGAGGGTGAGTATACCAGTTCCAGAGCTACCCAGAGAGCTGGTCTGTCTCCTGTTCACAAGTCAGCCGGGAGACAAACAGTCTACACGAAATTCTGGGTGGGAGCTCGCCCATCTAAGCGCGAATCATCTGGACCAGATCGTAATGGATGGTTTGTGTTTCTGAGTCACTGTTCCAGGTGTTCCGTGGCAACCTCCCTGGACTGTCCCCAGCCGCTCGTAATAATCAGGGCCATCTGATCTGTCTCTCCCATTGTAGAGGGTAATTAATGGATGGCGTCTGCGTATCACGGTTATTAATAGTCGGTGATGGAGACGACAGCTATAAACAAGTATGATTATATGTCAAAGGCAATTCCTACCAGGGGCCTGTGCATTTCATGTATTTTTAGAACTTGAATAATTAATGTGTAATTAGAGTAATGAATGTAATGTGCAGCAGATGTGGGGGGGAGCTTGCAGAGAAGGGGAGTGAATTAGGGGACAAACGTTTGATGGGACAGCAGAAAATTGAATGGGGAACCACACTACTTTGAAACTACTTCCTTTTCGTTCTTTCACTTTTTCTTCTTCACTTCCACTTTTACATCCCCTTCTATCCTTCTTTCTCACTTTCATTAGCTTTTACCTCTTACTTGTACACACCTGTGGCAAGCCGCTCATTAGCTAGCGGGTGTTAGGTTCGTCCTCGACCACTGGGCCCCCTGCTGGACATGCCATGTAGTACTTCTCAATGAGGACAGGTTGTCATCATAGTGGAGATGCTTTCCATGCTGAGTGTCATGAGCGAGTGGCAGCCTGCTGTGTCCCTTGCTGGGTGATGCAAGCAAGGCCCAGGTGTGACAGGTTGGTTCATCTCTGTGGTCTCCTAGACAGGGTGATTTATGGAGTACTATAGTGTGTCTTCTGTATGGTCTTTTAATATATTTCTTTACATGGTTTTCTCTATAGCCAATGGAGACTCAAGCAGATAAGCATGTCATGTAACATTTGAACTGCTACCGCTTCAGATCACATGTGAAACATGTGACAGGTTTCTCTATGTTTTTTAAAAAAATCTATTTTCCCTCTTTCCAAGCCTGGTCAAGGAATTAATGTCATTAAGCACCATTATGGTCACCACAAAATTGAGTAATGGCTTCATTTAATGTACACATAAAACATATGTATATGATATGCTAGAAAGTGGCTAAATACAAATACAATAGTGTCACAATAGTCACACAAGATACAGTAGCACTTTCAAGATTGAAGGAAGTGAGGGTATTGCAGTGCAGGCTGAATGTAGTGGGATTTCGCTGAGCATGAGTGAGAACCTTGGCTGTGGAACTGGGTGAGCTTCGCCTATGATTTGTTGCAGCTGGGGAGCTCTTGCATTGGGGCTCACAGCATGTATAAGAAGATCCATACGTAGCCCGCATACCAGAGTTTCCCAATCCGGACTTCGGGAGCTGAGAGGGAGCAAAAATGTGGACTGTCTGGTAGGGAGCTGGCAGGGAACAAAAACTGGGACCCCGAGGACCGATTTGGGAAGCACTGCTGCATACTCTCAAGCTGAAATACTTAGGGGTCCTGGGAGTGTAACCCTTAGGTGTCTTAGCTAGTTCCTGTATTTATGTTTTTAGAGTAGATCAAGTTACTAAATAGGTCAGGAGATGAACAGGATCGCCGCTCTTAGCGTCCCAGCGTACAATGTGGTCTGGCTCCCTGAACATTAAGCAGTGTAGTGTACCAGCCTTTGTAACGACAGAAAAGGCAAGGTTATATATGTAGATTTCCACATACTCACAGTGCTTTATAAACAGAAGTTAAAAGTAAAACAATTTAAAATTCAAGTATAAGCATGTAAAATTAATGAATAGAATAGAAATGCAGTGTCCTACATCAATTAAAAAGAGCAGATAATATTGAAATTAATTAAAAGTTAATGGAAAATAAAAGTCTTCACCTTAAAGCTGGTTCTTGGGTCACTTCTTATATTCAGTGGAAGCTTATAGTACCGTATATGTTGTTACAGCTGTGTTTTTCTTTTGTTGTTGCGTGAAATGTAAATAAAAAGCAAAAAGTTATTCCCAGTCACCCTCCTTGGGAATCTCTGCGGCTCATCAGACTCGATTGTTTATCTACGCCATCTGTGGCCATCACGTGATCCGCCGCTCCGAGCCGTCGTGGGGCTGGACCCAGGGTCACTCCGCCACCGTCCTTTCCCTCCGCGAGCAACGTGAAGGGCAGGCTGCCTGGCTTTGACTTTGAGCAGCTAAAACCGCGACCCGAGGCCAGGCATGGGCAGCAGCCACCGGGGGGTGAGGGGGGGTCGCGTGGTCCCCAGGATGCTGGGGTAGTGGCTGGGGTCCAGCTTTCTTAGTGGGACACTGTAACATTGTTCCGGAGCACGGGTCACGCCGCGGTCTGCTGTCCAAGTCAGGCCCGGGAGAGTCGGCCCAGCCCCGGCAGCCAGCTGACGCCGCGAAACGGGCTCCTTTTAGCCGTCTGTAAAACCGCGGTGCCATTAATTGTAAGAGCACCTCCAAACTGGGCCTGCCGTTGGTACCAAAACGGACATCCAGTATGGCTGGGGGGGCGGGGTGGGGGACATGTTTGTGGATCTCAGTTTATACGTGGGGCAAATCCCCTTCCACGCTCACCTTTTCTTTATTCCTCTTTGTGTAGAGAGACATCAGGGATATCTTCTCGCCGATCTATTTTGAGCTGAAGTACGAGCTGGGAAAGCACAGTGTTCCTAGGGAAAGAGTCACGACTCTTCCATACCTGAAGCCGGTACTGCAGCAGCGGGGGAAGGAGCACAACCAAGTCAGGAACAAGGTGCGTTTCTGTTGGACCTTCTCATATTGCCGCTCTGATAGTAAGCAACAAGGTGGATCTCCATTACAACTTATATTATTGCTGCTATAAGCATGTTTACACATTGAAAGTAAAGAATTTCACTGACCATTGATAGTTAAGGTTCATTGTTAAATTGAACAATATAATGCGTAATAGGTTGGGTACCGGTGTTCAGTGTTGTTTCTGCCCACAGACTGAATTTGCCCGTTACTGCGCTTGGGTCAACTGTTCGACCAACCTGCACGTTTCGGCCCAGCTGGTGCTGCCTCAGTGAGTGTCGGCTGTCCGTTCACGCTCAGGTTCTGTCTGCATAGGTGGGATGTCGTCTTCTTTGGGACATCCTGAGCATTGTTTGAATCGTAACACAGTCAAAAGCTGTTAAGCCTCTGGACCTTTTGTGAGCTTGGCCTTTTCCACGCATTCCCGTCTTCATTTCAAAATGACGTAACCACCTTAACTTGGGTTATATACCAGTTGTGAAGTTTGTTGTGCCTGCTAATACTTAAAATTAGAATTTCAACCCATCTTAAAACCAGGGACCCCCCGCATTAAAACAGACCAGAGTTTGGGACCCCCCATAACTCTAATGCATGATCATATCAGTGGAATGGCTTAGGAATGGAGGGGTGGGCCTTGAGTATTTCTGCCGGATGATTATAGGTTTCTGCAGACCACCTGCTCTGGTTCTGAACCCCTGCTCTTGGACAAACTCATGGTCTGTAAATATGCTATGATATGTAGCATTGCAGTTTTGTTTTTTAGGCCTTAATACTTTTGTTATTCTGGTTTTCTGGCATTCTAGCTTATGGTAAGGCCACTTATAGTGTTGATACTTAATTTATAGTTTACATGCCGTTTTTAATGTTTTTTTTCAGCAGCTCAGCTAATTCCTCACCAGGAAAAAATGTGTGTGTGTGCGTGTGTGTGCTTTGCAAGCGTGAGAAAAGCAGCAGTGTAGTTCTCTGGTTATGGGCCCAGATGTGCACCTGGTGCCCCAGGGTCAGGAACACAGATGTAGGGAAGCTTTATTCCTCAGGAACTAAGGAATTACAGCACGTGGGGGTCCAACAAGAGCATTCTCTGGGCCTCCGGTTGCCAGGAATGTTTCCTTTGTCCACGGTTGCTTCTTGATTTCTGCGCTGCCTTATCTCATGCCGGGGAGCACGGAGGCAGCCGAAAGGCTGACGGTGCAGCTCTGCCGCTTATCTCTTTGCCAGCCGCCCTCCCGAAGGTGCAGGGTGATTAATGTCGTGCCAGAGAGCCACAGACGTGACTTGTTCTCACCGGGGTAATCTCTGCTATTTCCACACAGGTCTTTGCAGACCTAAGAGCTGTTTTAACCAGAATAATTTGACATCAATGGACAACCTTTATAGCTTGGGGAGAGTTTCTCATCTTTTTGGTCAGGTGGTTGTCTGAATGAAAGCTTCACGCCATTATTCTTGTGCAGCTCCCACCAAAATATGCCGTACTTCGCGCTGGGGACCGGAAAGACCATCATGCTAAATGTGACACTGGCCAACCTGGGAGACGATGCCTTTCTGCCAATGCTTCACCTAAGGTTACCCAGCAACCTTTACTTCATTAAAGTTCTGGAAGCGGTAAGGCCCAGCACCATCCCAACTGAATTCACATGTGGTTCATGTGTGGCCAGCTCCTTGATATAAGTGGAACTGTCTGGAAATGGGGGCGGGGCCACATGGAGAACTAGCCTCAGCCGAAAGCTGATTGGCCCGGGAGTGCCCACTCCCCTGTCACTCACAGATTCATAACATATCTTTCGATAATGATAAGGTTGGCCCTTCTGTATGAATTATGGGCCCTATTATGTCCTCACAATAAAAAATCCTAGAATCACCCTGAAGTCCAAAACCTGTCACTGGGTAGGTTGGCTTCGGTAACAGTTATGCCCATGTGATCTTTAGGAGGAGAAACATGTAAGCTGTGAAAGCGTGGAGGACGACAAGGCCACTGTGGACTGCAGCGTGGGAAACTCGTTCTTGAACTCTTTGGCTAAGGTATGCGGCACTTAAACAATGGCGACCAGGAGGCCCCCCGAAGAACATTGTGCCTCACGTCTATTGCGCCGCTTGTTAGTCTTCCTGTTTTCAATTGACGTGTTTCTCAACATTGTTTCCGGCCTCTGAAATTTCACACCGGAAAGGCTACCCTGGGCTTGCATATCTCAATGGCTCTGTGTTGGTGCAATGTCTAATATTAGCGATGAAAGGAGGAAATAGTGACACATCACGGAAAATGGCGGAAAATGCACAAAATCAACAGCTGCTGTACACCTTTTTTCCCTTTAGCTCAACATCAGCTTTCTGCTGGACGTCAACCAGAGTAGCAATGCCGGTGACCTCAACATCACTGTAAATGCGACTCGGTGAGTAAGCTCCCCAGTGAGAGATGAAAGCCTTTACTGGCAAATCGGTCAGGTGTGAGGCTGTCCCAGTAATAAGGCAGAGAATCTACAGGCGACGGCGTTAATGGGAGGCCTTTTGCTACCGCTCAGGCCCCTAAATTGCCTTTTAAACAAACCGGCAAGCAAATGGGGACGTGTTAGTGAGGACCAGGGAGATAAGTGCCCTGTGTTCTGTTTGCAGTTAGAGGAGCTAGTAAACAGAACAGCAAGCCAAGTAATTAGAGACAAGATCTCCAGGTGTCCTCTGGTAGGACGCTGCTCCAGGACCATAAACACATATTTTTTTAAGATAAATGCCTTTTTTTCAAGTTTGTAATTAAGTGCATGGATAAATAGCAATCAAAGTAGATTGAAAGCTTTCCTTTCCCCTGAAATATAGAGGAAATGATTTCTCTTAAAGATCTGATGATGGGCCATTTGTTTGAGGTTTGTAGGGAATGTTTTTTATAGGTCATTTTCAGTGAAGGACAGCAGCGAATGAATGGAAAGCTTGGCTCATTCTGTCATACTGATGTACATCTCTGTCCTTTTTAGTACACTTTGAGTCAATTCTGCTGAAGTTCTCGAGTCAATGTTCAGAGTTGCTTGTTTTATTTGACCCGATGTTCGTCATTGCCAGGGATAATGTTGAAAATGAAGACCTTCTATATGATAACACTGCCACGGTGACGTTACCGCTCAGATATGGTGTTGACCTGAACATCCACGGGTAAGTTTCCTCTTCAGTTTTTCTGTTCTTCCCCTTTGTTGGTGTTCTTCTGCATAACATACAATTTGGTTTTTTGATATTATAAACTCTACAGTCAATGCTGCAAAATGTTTATGTATAAGAAAATTTCAGGCTTGTCTTGGGCCAAATGGCAAAAACCATAATCGCTTGGGCAGTTGACATCCCTATGAAACTATGGTGAAAGACCATATCGCACAGTTCCTTCAGAGATGCCCAATACCTGGAAATATAGTATAACCACTAACTTCACCAAACTTCTGATTGTCTTAACTACAAAGACCAACTCCTTGTGGTTTGCCATAGTTAAGCCCATAAGAAGTGTTAGAACCAAAAATGATTTGTTGGATATGGCAAAACAGTAAAAAAATAATAGAAATTGTGTATGTAAGGGTGATGCAGTGTAGTGGTGGTGTAGTTACTAGTCAACAGTTTCACTTTCCCTTTTCCAATGCTTGTAGCATCGTCTCCCAGCCAAGTTTTGTGTTTGGTGGTCCAGAGAGAACCGGCTGTTCTACCAAGAAGTTCAACTATACATACAAGGTAACAATTCTATAACTTGTTTTCTAAGGGGTATGTGACGTTGTAGCCCATTGTGTGATGTCCTTTCCCTCTGCTTGTCTAATCAAAGTGATGCAAAACAGTCTGATTGTGAATGCATTGCCATTTGTCATGGATGTACTGAATTCTCATGTTTTTGTCATTTCGAAAGTGGAACACTGATTTGATGTGCACATCTCTGTTTGTAGGTTATCAGCGTTGGTCCAAGCAAAGCTGTAGGGGCCAGAGTTCAGATCGATATTCCCAAAAATTTAGCACCATATTCCTACCGATTGCTCAATATCGTGGATTTACAGGTATCAACATTGACATTCATCACCCTAAACTTGGCATATATGTGAGTCTAATACTTTTATTCTTTTCATAATGATGATGGGGTCACCTTGTCTACCCTAGACGTCTGTTGGACGGTGTTACATTGGAGACGCAGATAACGGAAGTGCCCTCAGCTGTGATGTACCCCAGCCGAATGTGCTCGAGGAGTTGGTGTTCTTCTTCTCGAAAATAACGAAACGACAAATGGTACCAGCAGAGAGCGATCGGCCGTGATAAGCTACCTAGCTGGGTTCCCTGGGACTGGGGAGATCTGAACAGCATCATTTCTCTCCTGCCACAGTACTGCATGAAGCCCGACTACCTGTGTCTCCAAGTTGTGTGTGAGCTTGGAGACCTCGACGTGGGGAAAGACGTGACCATTCAGATGGAGGTGGAGCTCAATCCCGATGTGCTCCAGGTGTCCCCGGTGAGGCGGCTGCCCCATTCTAAGGCTGCTTGAGCATATAACTGGGCCAAGGAGCATGGCTTAAATGTCTTCTCTTTTTATAAACAGGGCAGACACGGAATAATGCAGCTGGAGAGCACTGCCGTTGCCTGGCCAGAGGGCCCCTACGCAGTGTTCCTGACTCAGACTGCCTTCACAAAGGCAAGTCAGCATACTCCGGTTTAACAGGGACCCGTTACACAGCAAACAAGGGGGCGGGATTATGTCCAGGTGGCCTGGCTTAGTGCAACATGGGGTCATCCTACACACCTGTCCATTGCCCAAAGGTTGGGGGTGGGTCTCTGGTGCTTCTGCCTGTATCCAGGAGGACCTGGGACTCTAAAAAGAATCAGCCTTGCTATTAGCGGTAACTGCAAACACATTTCATTTGAAAAGATCCAGAGAGGCATCTTCTAAGCACAATCTCTCTCTATCTAGGTTGTGTTGGAAGCCCATTACAGCCAGAGACCACGTGAGGACCTGTCCATTTTCATCATTGCCTCAAGCCTGACAGCTGGGCTCCTCATTTTGGCTGTGCTCATATATGTCATGTGGAAGGTGGGTTACCGTAACCTGCCTAATATAATAGCAGCTCTACTTAAAGTCACCTCCAGTGGTTTTCTTGTCAAACCAACACAAGAGGATACTGGTGAAATATATACGATTGCCATTTGGAAATAACTCACTTGAAAATACTATTGAAGAAGTTGTCATGGTCTACTGACAAAGTAGTTTGTGGATCAAACAGAGCAAGAATGCAGTCAGTAATCTTCTCAAGGGATTAAGTTTAACTGTACATGATTAAAATGAAAAGATTGATTTTGGGTATTTGTAATGATTTTTTTTTAATTAAGCAAACAGTTAACTCTGCAATGGGTTGGCATCTCATCCTGGATGATTTCGTGAAATGTACCCTTAGTTTGCAGGGTAGGGTTCAGACCGCAGTGACCCTGCATCGGACAAGCGGGTATGGTGAAAGAATGAATGGATAGATGGAGACGGTAGACTGATAATCTCTCATTTACAGGCTGGATTCTTCAGGAGAGAGTACAAAGAGAAGCAAGAGGCATTTCGAAGGGAGAGCTGGGACTTTGTACAGAAGAGCTCAGAAGTTTATTAAATGGGCAGATGTCAGGCTCAAAGGCAGCAAACGGAAACGGAAGTGGTCAAAGAATAAAGTCAAGGGGTAACCAGGTACAGCTGCATGTGTCTGGATAGCAGACGAAGGCCATCGAAAGCCTCGTGCAAACTTTGCCCTGCACTGCACCTGCTGTGCAAAGACACAGACTACAGATCTACCACCCTCCTCCCCCCGTCTTGTGGAATGGACCGCACCCCGTCGAAAGTCAAGTTTTCTATACTGGGAGGATGCGTGGAGTGCACTTTACCTTGCCATTCGGCCTACCCCCCCCCCCCGGAGTGGTCAGACATCACCTTGCAAGATGATGACACGCTTGCTGGTGAGGGGGGGCGCGCTGACCAATGATGGCATGCTGTTTTCGTCACAGAAAAATGCATCGTCAATGCATCTGATCCTGAATGCGAAAGCGAGTACATTCCTGTTTTTATATATTCACATGTAAATATTTGTGAAATACCGTATACATATATACTGTTATGCAGACTGCAGGCCTACCGTGACCCTGTACTGGAGAAGTGCTTATGAGTGATGAATAGATGGAGTTATGTATATAAAGGTGCAATACTTTTTAAGGACCAGTTCAATAATTTTGTTCTGACTTGTAGCTTATTGTCTTATCATGTAGTATTTCAAATGCCCTAAAACCCAGTTAATATGGTGCTGTAAGGGTCAGGTCATTCATCTCCCTTGTATTCATTTATTGATGCAAAAGTGTTTTTATATACTTCCAGGAAAACAATTTGCACAGTCAATGAAGTGTTTACTGACAATTTGACTCAGGATACCTACATTTTTTTCATGTACACAGAAACAGTGACAGATTAGACTGCAATATTTTTGCTTGAAGCAGTGCATTCAAATTCGAAGTGTGCCACTACTGTATGTTGTTTTTTTTTTTCCGCTGAACAAGGTGACTTTGTAGCCTTACGTGTGGCTGCCTGCCATCCAGTCCACCAGGGGGCAGCGCCTACACTGTTGCTCCTTTAATTTGTCACACTCAACAGTATCACACCACTCTGCAGATACCCTCGTCCTGCCGGCAGCCCGCAAAGGTCTGACTGTTTCTGTTAGGACTGTTATGAAGCTGAAATTTTGTGATTTTTTTTTTTTTGGTATTTTCTGAGCCCCAAACTGAAAACCTCCACTTAGGATATCACAAAATTAATGTTTACTGCAAAAGTTGATTAGAACAGATGGATGAATGCAAGACACTCTGCTGCCCTGTCATACATTTCTACAACTGATATGTTTAAAGCTTTGTTCTAATGACACTTTTAACATTAGAAAAGCTTATTGAAATAACTCATCAACGTCTGTCCTCTTTACGACAGTTGGGGATAATTAAGAATACACACAATACAAAACAAAATTAAAGTAAAAAATAAATCCATATAACGCCACTCAGGGAGTGAAAAGGTATACATATAAAAGTAATAATTTAGAATACGCTTACAAGGAAAAATACATTCCAAAATGTTTTTCCTAAAAAAGGCATTAAATATATATTTAAAGTCTGACCTATATGTAAAAAAAACAACTAGCATTTTCTTGTTATCATAATTGCTTTGGTTTAATTTAAATATTCTACACTGGAATGTACAAAACAGACTGTAATTTGGATTCCATACAGAAAAAAATCATCTATATAAAGAAAGTGTTTTGTGATTTACACTGAATTGTGTCATTTCCTGTGAATTTTTTTTTACCTCAAAGTACAGTATGTTAGGTGTGAAACCCTGAAGAGGACCTGGGTCACGTTTAGATGCAGCCGCACTTAGCTGGGCCGTCGTCGACCTCCTCCGTGTTCACCCCGAAGAGCAGGATGAGCTGGGGATGCACCCTGTGGAAAGGCACAGGTCCCGTCAGCTGAGCGGATCGGTGGCGACCACTGCGCTGTATGAGGGTCCGGGGCGAAGAGGGGTCCGCGAACACATTAGCAAAAGTTAATTAGCAAAAGCTATGCAAATGGGTAAAACTCTAGTTCAACACAGGCAATCGTGATTCTATCCAGCAGGTTTTCTATCCTACCTGATGAATTACTATCTGCCTGAGATCAGGTGTGATTCATCTGAGACCTGGTAGGATGGAAAACCTGCTGGGTACCAGCACTCCAGGATCAGGGTTGCCTACTCCTGCTCTATGTTGTGTACCAAAAAAAAGAGTAAGCTAAGTGTTTAAGAAGAAACAAGCACTAAGTAGGTGGTGTGTGGGTCGATAGGTTAGGACGCTGTGCTAGTGAGTGGAAGGTTGCTGGTTCAAGTCCTAAGGTCAAGTTCACTGTTGTTTTTAGGTTTTTAAACTCCCCCCCCCCCCCCCACACACACACACACTCCAGTATCTGACTGTCCCGGCTTTCCCAAACTTGTATGTTTCTTTGGATAAAAGCAGCTGCTAAATAAAATTAATTAATTAAAATTAATTTATATTAATATTAATAATATTAATAATAATTAATAATTAAATAAACAGAAGTTTGCAGCAATGAGGTCGTCAATGCAGAAATTCCTTGTATGTAACGCTATATAACATTTATGTAGCAAAGGACACAGCAGCAGATCATGAGAACCTGTCATATCGCAGCACATGGTGCTTCTCAGGCAGTTCAAACGGACCTATCAGAAGGGTCCTTGAGTGGGCCCTTCGGAGGGGAAAATAGCACCTGATGAGGAGCTCGCCAGGAACCTCCAGCAGGTCTCCATCGATGTTCCAGGGGTAGGACACTTCGGAGGAGATGATGGGTATGTTCTTAGAGTCAAAATCAGCCGCTTTCTCTGAGACATCCTCGGCCCAGTCGCCCCGCGAGCGAGGACGCAGCCTCACAGCACGGGCCGTGTGGGTTTCCACGAAGGGGAAGCCGAACTGTTGCGGGGTGGGGGAGGTGAGGGGTGGGGAGAGATTCTCAAAGTCAAATCCATAAAAGGCAGTCAGTCAGCTGGTGCGACGATGCCCGCTTAGCTCTGAAGGGCATCTCGCAGGCTCAGAGATGACACATACAGACGCTGATAAGCCCCATATAATTGATCATCATGAAAAAAAAATCATAAAATTAGAACTGCTTTGAAGACGGAGGTGTGAAGTTTAATTAGGCTAATGATTGACGATGAGGTGCCTGAATAATGAGACCTTACAGTGAAAGGATCTGCAATTCAGTTTTCAGACAATTTTTTTTTTGTAATCTCACGTGTTCTTCACTTCCTGTCTACATTCCAGAAGCCATCCATATTACCCAAGATGGACACAGGTCTTTCTCCCTTCGTAATTCACTGTAGCAACACCTGGTGCTCATCTGTTAGTTACTCTTGGTCCACAAGGGGGCGCTGACAAGCAGCCAGCTTAAGTAAGGGTTTACCCTTCACAAAATGACTGAGAGTGGACCCACGCCACAGGGGCTCTGCCAACTCCTGACAACAAACCACTCGTCTTAATAACCTTTCACACAGACTGCCCACCCAAATACAATTAACTGCTAGCGCAGATGAGTCATTAAAAACCAAGCATCACTGGTTACCACGTTTACCTTGATCCATTGTTTTATTTAAAGATTTTTTTATGTATTTTAAGTTTTCAAGACTATTTTAACTGACATGACATACTCAGATGAAATGAGCATTTAAAAATGATGAAAAGAGTATTTAAGTGAACTTTATAGCCAAACTTAAAGCATTTGTGAATGGGAATGCCACTCACAGAGAGTATGTATATGCACACATTATTATAAACACACACATATATGTGTGTGCATGTACAATGTAGGTTAACAAACAGAGCTGACATGTATTCTGAGACATAGGAGACATACTGCCCCTGAATCAGGCTAATCTCTATTAGTCTGAAAAGTGTTTTACTGAAATCTGACAATCGGTGACTAATTTGACTTGACAGTATGCTAATTCCGTTTAAGCGGGGAAGGTTGCTGACTCCATTTGTGCTGGCAGGATTTCCTTTGCTGGGAAATAGCCCCCGGCCGGCAGGAGCTGCTCCACCTGAATGGTGGGGGGGGGGGGGGGGGGGGGGGGGGGGGCTCACCTGATTATTTAAGTTGCCATATCTCTTAAGATGCTTGATGAACTCTGACCTGGAAGCATTTCGCACTGCGATCACGGACATGCTGCCGTTGTCCAGCCTGAGACAGGTGGTAGACAGGTACAGTATCAGACTCCCGTGGTGTTTAATGGGTCATTAGCATTACGAGGGCGCAAACATCGAGGACACCAGAATTCCGAAACAGACGTAAACCTTGCTGACTGATAATTAAGATTGTCTTCTGGAAATGACAGGAAGGACATTCATTATACAGGAACCTCTGAAATTAGACCAGATTGCAGATGAAACTAGGGCAGGAAACTAAAATAGCATTATGGTAGCTAATGTTCAGCTGCACAAATGGAGTGTTTCTTTAAGACCATGCAGTACGTCACACTGCTGCCCAAGCTATTCAGTGGCTGCTGTAAGACCTCAATGCTCTTCACCTGAATGCTGTTTTTTCCCTGAACTGCTCTGCTGACTGATTTATGCCCTGGCAAAGTCCTAATGGCCCGTCCACTCTGCACATTTAAAGGAAATGGTCGGCTCCTGGTGTCACCCCAGAGAAACTACGGGCAGATGCCCTAATCTTAAATCTGCCTTGCCGCTCAATTTAATTGGAGTAATTATGTGCTGATTAGTCCAGTCGCATGCCACGACCTTGGTGATCTGGTCCAGCCGCTGATTCCATCCCCTGGATTCGCCCCTGGCCACTCCTGAGGCCTCATTCTGATCACCCAGAACAGCCAGGTCAGTGTGTCAAGGGTAGAGTGCCAGCCTCATACGAGATCTAATCTGGTGTCACGGGTGTAGGCCATACTGACCTGGTGCTGGAGATTAAGCATCAACCCATCTGACCAGACACCCATTGACCTAGTGTACTTGAAACCCATTGACCTGGTGCCGAAGGCTTTGGACTCCACATCCTGCCTTCCTGTTTAAGAATCCACTGACCTGGTGTTGGGGGCCAGCCCTCGGGGGGCCATGGAGCACAAACAAGGAATGGCCATGATGCTGATGTTGAGTAAGAGGCCCTGTATGGTCACCCATGGTTCATCGTCCTCTGTGGCAAGGACCGGTGGGGGGTTCAGTAACACGGACCATCAGCAAGCAGCAAACACTAGACCACAAGTATTTTTATAAGTATCTATATAAAGCTGGCTGTGCTCACCAACATCTTGCTCGCCTATGTTCCTTGAAGAGTCACGTCTGCTAAGAAGAATCTTTTGTCTGTTATGGCGATCAAAACTCTGTGAGAGGCACATACTCCATTCCAGGATTCCTACATTCGTCTCACACAAAAGACATTTGAATTTTTTTTGTGTTTATGCTAGACCTCACTAAAAGAAATATATAAACATATTGCAAATATATAAAAGAAATTGAATTTGTATAGTTGTATTGAGCCACCCTTGAGCCACCCGTTTCATTTCACTCCATTTGGTGTCTTTCCAATGGCCAATTAAACAGGCAGAGATGTTTGTATTTCTGTGCAGACCATCACCATTGAACCTGGACCGAGACGAGTCCCCGAATTGTGCCAACTGGAAGGCGTCTCTTTGTCACCTACCCCTTCGGTTCCTTTGTGGTCTCTTGGTCCTGCTTCACAGACAGGAAGGACAACTCGCAGTCCTCGGGCCTGCAAACGGAGTCCAGGCATGAGATGATGGAGGGAACGGGAGATGGGCACATCAGAGAGGACGAATGGAGGTGAGGCCTTTCCCTGTGGATATCTGAATGGAAACTCAGCCCAGCCTTGAGAGTAGCTTTCACAGGCCTGAAGCCTGAGGTATCAGACAAAGCAGAGCTGTTCTGTCTGTTCTTATGAGGGTTTTATGCATCCAAGCTTACTTAAGGTTGGCCAGTGTTCTGATTACAGCAAATTCCAGGCGCTGGCTGGGCGGCATCCAGCGGTGCTTCTCGGCCAGGGCCAGCGTCCGTCCTCCAAAGCCGAACATGCAGGAGAAGCCGAAGCGGATGAGCCGTCCCTGCGAGCTGAAGCTGCTCACGTCCACGGCTTGCCGATGACCTGCCATGGAGCATCAACGTGAGGTACGCCCTCGGAGCGAACGGCAGCGACCACGGCCTTCAGAAAACAACGCTGTCGCAATCAACACCACGTAGACAATTGATTTAGCATGTAATGATCTGCCAAAGGCTCTGCCTCGCCAAGAAGAGGGGAGGACCGCGCCATATGATCCGTTTGGGGCTATTGGACATTAATTAAACATCTACTGAACTATTTTCAATAGACCGGGGAAGCAGTCCACAGCAAGTGACACAGTATTGTGGCACTATTGGCACTCATTGTGCTGAGACAGGTCTGTTATCCCAGTGCACTGCTAACCTCCTTCTGTCTCTCCCATATTTGGGTTATTGCAACTCATGAATTATTCATCGGGGCCTCAATCTCCCGCCAGTTGGCCTTTTTCACATGCCTTAAGTTTTCCAATTACTAATTAACAACTCCTAGATTGGCCCTCGTGAATTGATGCGCAATCCCTTTTTTGTTAGGTGATTTGTGTACAAGTGTTGTTTTTTTTTGAGGAATGTGAGAGCTAGTTTAGATAAAGGACACTGGTTTTGGATACATTATTCATATCTGTAAGAAAACTGGCTGTTCTGTTTCACACACAGTGAGTTTGTAACATTAGATGGATGTTAAGAGTTTCATTGTAGTTCCTAGGACATGCCTTTGTGAGGAAAGAAAGAATCTATAGAGCACCACACTGAGCTCACAGCCAGGTTTCCATCTGGTCACACAGATCTCCTTATAGCCGAATGGTCTCACAGATCTTACAGTCAAAAGGTCTCACAGATCACTTCATAGCCCAATTGCCTCACAGATCTCCTGATAACTGAATTGTCTCACAGATCTCCTGATAACCAAATGGTCTCACAGATCTCCTCATAACTGAATGGTCTCACAGATCACCTCATAGCCAAATAGTCTCACAGATCTCATAGATGAATGGTCTCACCGACCTCCTCATAGCGGAATGGTCTCACAGATATCCTGATAACCAAATGGTCTCACAGATCTCCTCATAACTGAAACCAAATAGTCTCACTGTCAGGGTCTGTCCTTGGCTGGCCCTGTCCCATTTGTTTTGTCCTCGTTTGGCCAGACATTACTGGCCATCCTGTTCCCTCCTCTGTCTTGTAGCCCTAAGTCCCTAATGTGTTTCTCTGCTCCTTGAACCAGTGCATATCTCTATGGGTTGAGTGTGTGGCTTAGAAGCTGACACCCTCCAGTCATGGGTTTGAGGCCTGCCGCATCTTTTGTTTAATTTATTGGGTTTTATTTTATCCTTAGTGTTTGGTATTGTTTATGTCTGTCTTTGCTTTGTGTCCTTGTTTTCGCATAACCCTGCCCATGCCTGGTTTAATTCTGTTCTGCTTATAGTTATGTTCCTAGTCTTTCCTAGTGTTACCTCTCAGTGTTGTCCCATGCCTGCCTTGACTGGTTGGTTTGGTTATCGTTCACACCTGCCCCTTGTTAGTCTTGTTGTCTATATGTATCTAAGTGCCCGCCCTTATCCTTTTCTTCAGTTAGTCACGTTGTTAGATGTGTGTGCTTTGACATGTGTAGATGTTTGTGCTGTGTTGATGCTACTTTGTGTTTGTAGCTTTGGTTGTTCCTTAGTCCTGCTCTCAGTTTTTGCTCCGTTCCCTCGTATGTTTTGTTTCTTTTGTTTCTTTTTAGTTCTTATTTCTCCCGTTTAGTTTTGGTCCCTTTATTTTGTGAGTTATCTCTTTGTATTCAGTTCTTGTTAATACACCCCTTGTTAATACACCCCTCTATGGATCATCACTCGTTTTATACCTGCGCCATGCTCCACTGTAACACTCACAGATATCCTCATTACCAAATGGTCTCTCAGATATCCTCATAACTGAATGGTCTCACAGATCACCTCATAGCTGAAATATCTGACAAATCTCTTCAAAGCAAAATGGTCTCACAGGTCTCCTCATAGCTAAATGGTCTCACAGATCACCTCATAGTGGAATGATCTCACAGATCTCCTCATAGCTAAATGGTCTCACAGATCTCCCCACAGCGGAAAGGACTCACAGATCTCCTCATAGCCGAATGGTCTCACAGATCTCCTCATAACCAAATAGCCTCACGGATCATCTCATTACCAAATGGTGTCACAGATCTCCTCATAACTGACTGGTCTCACAGAATTTCTCATAGCCGAACGATCCATAGATCTCCCCATAATCCAATGGTCTATAGATCTCCTCATAATGTCTAGAATCTCTGATTTCAATCCTAACTACACAGCCATTTCCAAAAGCAAGACCATATAGCCACTCGTCATTAGTCTGGTTGATTGGTCTAGCCAAACACCAGCCATAAAACTCATTCCTATTTAAAGGCTATAAATTATAAGACCATATGGCAAAAAATCTTAAGACAGAGTATTTAATAAAGAGCACCTCTCTCCTGAGCAAGAATGTCAATATGAGGCTAATGACTGGAATCCAGTGATGTCAAGGAAGGCGAAGCCAAAATAAAACAAGAAGCGAATGTTCAAAAAATAAACTTCGATTGGACACTTGCATGGTGCAAGTGATATTCTGGCACCTTGTTTTAAAGCAATATCTGTCTCATCACTTCAGTTTATCCCCTGGCACCAGACACATTTGCCTGTCTGTCACTCTAAACCCAGGAGACACCATAAAGTCAAAACAATGTGTAAATCAGGTCAGTCACCACCTACCATTCACATCATCTGAGCACCCAAACCCAGGGCACAGACCATATGCATAACTGTGCATAAACTGTAAATATAACACTGCAAATGTAACACTGTAAATACAACACTGTAAATATAGCCTACCGTCGAGAAAGGGAATACACTAGGAAACAAGCAAAGCCACAAAAACTGCCTATATCTTTATGAGGGATGAAATCCATTCTCGACCTCTAAACCATACTCCCCAGGGAGCGCCTTTGGCTCCTAGGGACTAGTTACCACATCCAGCAGTTGTGAGACGGCCTAAGCACTAAGCACTTTACAATGATACAAACAGGGTCCTAATTAGCACTGGGCCGCACCTACCACAAGCTGAATGCTCAGTGTGGGAATCACCGGCGCCAGTCACTGCCCTTGAACTCAGTGGATTCAAATGTAAATGGAACTAAATTTACATATTAATACAGTTTATGTGTTTTTTGCTTCATTAAACATTTAGTTCCTTTAGGCTCCTATATGTAATGTGGGTGATCTAGTAGGGGAGAGTCAGCCATACTGGGAATCGGCAAAGGAGAGATGGGGGATTTACCCATGATGATGTGCATCGCAGCAGTGACTGGATGGCTTATTCCGTGGACGGAGCAGGCAACGATGTCGGTGGAGCCTGGGAAGACAGCGGCAGAGCGATCACACGGTGCGAGCCCCGCAGGGTGTGCCGCGAACCCTCATAATGCACCGGAATATCAGCATCTCCATTCGTCCGAGGCCTACAACACCGCTTCCTCACGCCAGGTCGCGTGCCGGAAAACCGTGGAAAATCCAAAATCTTCAGATGCACAAAAAAATGCAAAAACGCGCAAACGCAATAAGCAGAGTGGGAGAGTAAACACAGGATGGAGGTAGGCTTTGTTTCAAAAGGCATCCGTTTAACTTAATATCGTCTGGCGCCAATTACGGGGCTTGCAGGAGCCTGGCTGGGCGAGGTGGGAACAGGTGTGCGTGTTTGTCCTGAGCACTAATGGAGACAAACAGCGGAGAGCGGCCTGCTCACGCCGGCCGAGGAAACCTCCCCTCTCCCACTGCTATCTCCTCCATTTGTTTACTCAGATTAACAGCGTCTAAAAAAGTAAATGTCTGTAAATGAGTAAAAGGGGGCCAGTGGGCCAAGGCGAGGGGTCAGCGAGTGGCAGACGCCCCAGGGAGGGGGTGCGGTTGGCTCGGGTGCTAGGGGGCGGGGAGGCGGGCGACCCATCTTAAGGGCACAGTTTTCTACCCGATGGGATACAAATGCGGCCTTTTCCCGTATATACTCAGGTTGTCATAAACACGACTACGATAAGCAGGCTTTTATCGATTTTGTTTAATTAATCATTAAATTATGTTTTCTCACAATGTATTGCATATACTTAGAAGGCCACCATTGTGGTAAAACCTAAACCTAATACCAAAATATGGAACTACACCTTTAGCCCAGTAAGGGTGAAGAATGGCATCAAACAAAGTCTTTTTTTTTTTGCATGTTTGTGCATGTGAATTTGTGCATGTGTATTTGTGTGTGTGTGTGTGTGTTAACAGGCGTGTGTGTGTGTTACAGCATGCAACAGATCCTTAAGGAAGGGTTTCGCCACGCTTGCGTCTGAGGATGTGTGGACCCATTGTTTGCCGCCATTGCTCCCAGTTTGGCATCCCCCCCCCCCCCCCACCCCGACCATGCCAGAAGTGCCGAAACCAGGGACCAGCCCCTGTAAAGCATGACTGATGACGATTAGCTAACATACAGAAATTTGTGTGTGTGTGTGTTTGTGTGTGTGTTGGGGGCGGGGGGGGGGCAGATTTAAAAAAAAAAAAAAAAAAAAAAAAAACAGAAAATGAGAGGGGGGAAAAACGTCCTTGGAAGTGCAAGCACTTCTGCAGAACAATTAACTTAATTAAGCAGACGGCATGAATATGCATGAGGCTGTTAATGTCTCCCACATCTAGGCAGATAAATGTGAGGCAATGACTTGGTAGTCAAGCATATCTGAGTTACGTGAAAGCTGCACCAACATTTTGGTTCTTTGCCTGAAATATCAAAGAAATTAACAGTCCCTGTGCAATGCGTTAGACCTGGCAAATTAATTAAGAATTTAGTGGCTCTATATACCTAACAGCAGTTTGCGCCCAGAAAAAGCCCTTTATAATTTCCTCCACGGGGCTGCCAAATTCATCTGGCGAGTTTATCCCAAGTGGCTTTCATCACATTTATTTTTATGTAATTTTATATTTCTAAATTGGTTTAATTTTGTATGCATTAAAAACTGTTTTAAGAAATAACTAAAATAACAAATCTGTGATCAAGCTATGGAAGAAATATGAAAGAAATAGGAAAACAAAAACATTATACATAGCATTTGAAATATGTCATCTAACAGATAATTTTTTAATTGTGTCTATATATTATAGCCAGCTTTTCAGACACCAATTAGAATTTTGTGTAAATTTTAATCTTTAAGCCTATGCAGGTAAAATGCAGGAAACACCATGGTCCACCCCCCCCACCCCCCCCAAAAAAAAACTCTAAAATTCCCTGAACAGTGCAGTGTACCCAGCTATTGGCTGACCCAAACGCACTATCCCAAATCTATCCCTTAGAGGAGCGGGCGGGGTGCACGCCTATCCTTCCTGTTTGTGACAGGAAACTGTTTACAAACACTCCCTGGGGAGCACATGATAATGAAGAGAAACGGTGACCTCGGAGCGGCCAATTTGCGGCGAGTGTGAAGTTGGAAGGCGTCCACCGCCCCTAACAGCCACACTCCATTTTTCGTTCCCTGGAATGACAAGTGAAGGTCAGGCCTGAGGCCCAAAAAAGCAGCGTCGCTCCTGTGTCCTGACCCCCTTCTCCTTGCCCCGCTTCTGCCGCTCGCCGCCAGGGTGGTAACTCACGGCGCTTACGGGCGCCTGGCCGCTATCTGCCCTGGCGAGTGGAGCCGCGTAACCACACCAAAGATGCCTTCCCTGGCTCACGCCGTGAACGTAACGTTAACCGCATTTGCGTGAATGGGAGAGATTAAGTAGAATGGGGTCTTTCTTTGAGGTCGGCTTGTCAGTAATTAGTTCCTTTTACAAACTGACAATTGACTCCTGCCTGGCTGCAATTAAGTGAATTTGATAATAATACACTCCATCAGTGTTGTGGGGGAACCACGTGGTCGCTTTCGGTAGGTATGAAGTCATGCGCCGCAATGTGGCTTGTGCTCATCCCGCGCGCGGATAGGAGATCCGGCTGCTGGTAATGCTGCGGCGCGATAATACGGGATCTTTTGCGCCAACGCTCCGATTTCCCCTCTCACCCGGACGAGTGAGCCCGCCGCCCCCGCCGCCGTGCTCGTGCTCAGGGTGAGGGGCCCTAAAGTGCCCCGCCGGCCTGGAGGGAGGCTGAGGGACAGCTGCAGAGGAGCGAGTGAGTCAGCAGCGATCCCTCCTCACCTGCTGGTATTACGCCCAGAGGAAGTGCTGCTCGGACAGGCGTGAAGATGGAGTCTGTGTCCCTCCCAGCGTCCATCTGGGCCCGGAGCAGCAGCGCGTGGGCCACCTCGGCGACTGAGCCGTCCCCCCCGACACACACCACGCTGCGGGAAAGGCCGGGGCACGCGTAAGGCAGGGCTGCCGCTGGGAGCTCGCCCGCAATGCCACACGCACCCGGTGGCTAGTTCACGCTAACGTTCACACACACGGGCACACGGACAGGCCAAAGGGCCCTGAGGCACACAGGAGGTTGCTATCTACCACATACATGAGTACTCAGGTTAGCTCAGCTTCACATGCACCTTGCAGTCACAATCCTGCCGGTCACACACAGATAATAGGGATAACACACAAAGACTGAAATAAATATAATCAGAAGCTGTATTAACATTTCAACCATTCGGGTGGCATGTTTACACCAGTTTAAGAAAAATGCTGATGAAAAGAAAATTTAAGGCAGAGTTAGCAGCAGTTGAGGACACAGTCTCACAATCCCAAAGTCTGCTAGGTCAAATCCCAGCGGGGGCCCGTCTGTTGTACCTTCGAGCAGGTAACCGGGATCGCTCGAGTAAAAAAAGAAAACTGTTAAAATTCTTGCCGAAATAATAAACCCCAGTCACCATTTATGAACAAGAAATTATTGTGTGAAAAGTTTCATTAAAAGACTTACATCATTAATAGGAAAAATAATGCCAGATCTCTGCAGAAAAACCGGTTGCTACTAATCTGGTTTAAGCTTATTAAGGGTAAATTACCACTGTGCAGAAAAGCTGATTATTCCATTTTAAAAATGTGTTTAACAATAACTAACCTATTTCACCATTAGATTAGTTTTGCTTCCCCAGCTTCTATTTGTTATGGGATTTTGAAATTTGTTGAGATGAAAATATGTGGTTAATGCATTTCAGATGACAGTTAATGTAATTCTGCGGAGGCCACTTCTTACATTTCATTAATATTTCGGACCAATTAGTCTATGGCATCAATAGACAAGATGCACGTGTATTAATTGTGGCGTAATTTGGGTCCATTAGCAGCAGCTGAATGGACACATTTATCGTAATGTTTGGTGTGATATGGGGCAGTCGGGTTTCCGCTTTCAAACCTGCGGCAAATTTAAACATGACGGAGATTGAATTCACCGCATGCGTCCGACATGTCGAGCTGGTCGGGTCCAATCACAGCTCAGTGTGGCATGGGTGTAGGATGGGGTGGGCAAGGGGGATTAGGCCATAACCGCAGTGGGCTCTGCTCCGGGTTCCGGTATCAGCTGATATGGTGACCCCTCCCCCTCTGCCTCCCTCATCCCCCTGAGCCCAACCTTCATCCTCACACACACGCAATACGTTCCACTAACCAGAGCTGGCGCCATAAAACACCCGCTACTTCCCATCTATCACCAGGAAGCGGAAAGGCTGTAAAAATCATGAATAAATAAGAGCCCTTAATTCGAGGTGCGAATAATTAACATTAATGTGCGAGTGGGATAATTGCTAGCATAGCGACGGGGCCCTTGCTTACGAGGCGGACCGTGTCAAACACCCCGCGATTGAGAAAGTGGATGTCTACATGAAAAGTGACATTATAGGAGACAATTGATAATTATTGAGAATTACGATTTATTAATGAAAACGTGACATTGGCACTTTGGGCCTCAAATTCACAAAGTTGGTGTCGGCTAAACCTGTGAGCCAGGATTCTGTAAAAGACTTTGATATTTCTGCTAATGTTCTCACTCTGCTCCTCCTCTGATAAAGTGAAGTTGAAAACTTAAAGGAAAAACTCTGCGTATATAAGGGACTTTAAGTGGTTTTCTTATATGGTGCAAAATAATTTTTATTTGGTCTTACAGGTTGCATGTTTAATTATGGGACAGATTAAGGGGAGCACTGAAAGGTAATATTATAACAGATTACATAAAAAATAATGATGTTCTCATTGTGACAGCGATTCTCCTTTTCCAGCATAGCACTTACCGATCTCTGCTGCATTTTCTGCATTTGGCTGATTTGTAATCAATGAAATGACCTCAGCAGATCCATGAGTTTATTTTACAGTAAAATGAACATGTTACAGATCCCTGGATTCATGCAGGGTGGCTAATGCCCTTCGCAACACCAGCACCGCCTACAGAGGCTTCGGGTGTGTGTGTGTGTGGCATGTCACTCTGCTTGGGACAGGGACTGCCAGGGACTGTGTTTCAGTGCGGTCTGACAACAGAGGATTTACACATATGCATACACATATGCGTTTTTAACATGTCAAAAAAAAAATCAAATACGCAAAAGAGATACCAGAGGATTAATTTTAAAACAAAATTCTGCTTGTTTAATTTTGCAAAATACAGAGCCTTTGGTCTTAAAGCCAGGCTAATAAGGTGTAACTTCAATGTTGTGTTTTTAGTACTGGTTTGATCGTAATGCTGTTCTTTTAAATTATCACATGACACAAATCTAGGTATTTGGTTGGCTTGTATGTTTTTTTCCAAATTGGACATTTTACAGATATTTCATTAATGTTTAAATTAGAATATTAAAAGCTAGACACTATAATTACAGTAATTCCATTTCACTAAATAATGTATTATGTCTCACACATATTTCTAAAATTATTTGGATTTTACATAAAATTATAATAAAATTATAATATAAAAGATAAGAAAAAGTCTTACAGAAAATATTTTAAAATATTTCATACTGGCATCTTAGGCTTTTAATAATATTAATTATTCTGAAGTTAGGGAAAATGCCACTTATTCATTTATTAGATTTGAAAAAAAAGGATTATTCTTAACTGGAAATAGTGTTTTCTCAGGTTCCGGTCATTTTCCATGAATTCTCCCACAGACACTTTTTATGTGAAAATTCCACTTTCCACTCATAGCAGGTGATTGTGTTTGAGCTCATGCTGACTGTGATGTGGATGTGGAAGGCGTCAGGCGACGGCTACCTGAGCGCCCCAACGTGGCTGGTATGGTCAACATGAACCATGTGACCCGGTGAATGATGTCACCGCCAATCCGAGTGCTGGAGTATGTCCAGCGGCACGGCTCCACTCGTCTTGCCATTTGAGTTCCGGAACATTTTTTCCTGAATGGCTCCCCCACAGCACCCATCCCCACGTGTTCACCCCGGCTGCCTCGGTGCCCTTCATGCGGCCCTGTCCTGAATCTACCACTTCACCTTTTTAATCAAAGACCACAGCAGCGTTCCCTGGCCCTGGACTGACACCCCGACCCCTCCTTCAGTAGGTGTGTGTGTCCGGGGGGCAGAGGGGGTTGGGCTCGCAGTTAGACGCGGTCTTTGCATCGCGGCACGACGTGGCACTATGCGGGGCCCGGAAATATTTAAGGGCAGCTGACTGTGACTTTAATGCGGCAGGGTGGCGTGACGGCCCCGTGCCAGCAGCCTGCCGCATGCAGGCACTTCATCACCGCTTCCAAAATAGGTAATTAAAGGACCACCTGCCGCGAGCACGCCGGCTAGGCACCCGTCAGCGGGGGCCGGGCGGGGCCACGGGGCATCGTATCCTAATCAAAGCATTATCGCTCACTCTCAAATCTACGCCGCTGCTTTATTTATTACCGCTAAATGCCACCTTAGGACGAGAAGGCGGCCGTGCTGGGGCAGGATTGCCGTGGCCCGCCTCCTCCCCAGAAGCAGAGTGCTACCCCTCTGGTCAACGAAGGGCAAAGAGGGAAGCCCGGCAACGCAGTGACCTGATGCTGAGACATGGCGGTACCCGCACGTGCCGCGCCTGGGACGTACCCGTCGTAGGCATCCAGCTGGCCTTCCCGCAGGATGGCGAGGGCGTGGCCTCTCCTCTTGGTGACTGGGGGGGCGGGGAGAAAGCGAAAAAAGAAGCCTGTCAAAGCACAATAAGGCAAAGGCTGGAAATAAGAGCCTTTAGCGCCTTTAACTAGCGCTTAGCAAATAGCTATAACGGCATATGGCCCCACCGGCGCGCATAGCCATAATGCTGGGCTCACGCTCCCATGTGTGGCTCGCATTTTTAAGTGGGGATGGGGGGGGGGGGGGAGACTCACAGCCTGGGCCTCAAGCTGGACTCTACTTATGCAAAACAATGTCAACAAGGTCTCGCATTGAGACAAGGGACCCAACGTGACTGAAGGAAGGGAGGTGGAGGAAGAAGGGGGGGAAGGGTAGTACGTGGAGGGAGGTGTGTAAAAGGGGAGCAGGAGAGCCTCCAGAGGCCTGGGATCTGTCACTCTGCATCTCCATGACGGCAGCCTTTCGTGGTGGAGGAAATGCCAGTGAGGACGGATGGGGGAGAGTGGGCGTGGGGGTAGGAGAGGGGCATGGGATGGGGGGGCTGGCACACCGCAGATGGCAGGGCACACTGTGGCACATATTTTTTTCAGGCACCTCTGCCGGAGCGGGGGTTTGGGGGGCGCTTTCAGCTGTCTACGCCCATCAAAGATTCGCCATGACTGACGTCTGCGGTGGAAGTATGTGCAGCATTTCCTGTGGCCCGCAGGATTTTATGCGCCTGCCTGTCTGTCGTTCCCATTCCCCGCATCATTCATTCTAACAGCCATCGCCGATGGCGATGATGCATTGCTGAAACTTTGAGAGGAACTGCACCAAAAAATCCAATTATGACACGGCGCTTTAAGTCTGAAATAATAATTTCTTCATGCTTTTCTCTCAATTATTTGAATTCTTAGGGTTAATCTGTCATATATAGCAAAACAAACGAATGATCAGCTGGTTTTTAAATGGTTTCATATCTAACTGAATTGCCTTATTGCACATTCGTTTTTCAGCCAATAGGGTTGCACCAAGGTGCTCTAATCTTGTTTATTTTTGGGACAGTCAACATAATAAAGGCAGCTTCATCTATTAATTAAAAGTTTATTGGCGTTCTCCTTAATTTCTCCTTTCCTTCCTGGAACAGGTCTCTTTACTCCTGTTATCATGCCTGTTCAGTATTCTACACACTATGAGCATACATTTAATCAAAACACATCTATTTTCAATAATCATGCATGCAGCTATGGATGCGATATTGCAAAGCCCATCACTGCAAGCAAAGGTTGCAGGGCAGGGTGCAACTAACAGGCCAGGAGTATTTCAGAGTCACCTCAGGAGCATGGCTTTGGGCTGTGAGGAGAAAGCGGGGAAGCCAGAGGAAAGCCACAGAAACACAGGGGAGAGACTCTACAAACACTCTACAGAAACACAGGGGAGAGACTCTACAAACACTCCACAGAAACACAGGGGAGAGACTCTACAAACACTCAACAGAAACACAGCAGCAGATGACCAAGCCACCGCATCCACCGCCAAACCTAAACCAGGAAGTTAATGACGACAACCGATGACCTCATGGCATGCACTACAATACAGCGACCAGGAGGGGGAGTGTTTAGTAGATAATGACCTTCACAATGACCAGAAAGGTACCTGAAATAACAATCCAAACACTAACTTCACTTTTGAAGTGGTTGCTTCAGGTGTGGAAACAGTTAAGATACTGTAAATAATGTTCGTACTGTTGACTGTGATTATTTTTCAGTTAAGGTTTTGGGATGGTGACTTCAGCCCATTATTAATAGCACTGATAAAAGTGTGTCTGATCATCAATATCCTATGGAATTGTATTCTCAACCAGCAGTAAAATCTTAGCATAACAAGCACCTGCACCTTTACCTGCTTATTTTGCCCAAATTATCCTCATAATTCCTCCGCGGAAAATTTCCGAAACAGCCAAATAGCCATGAATTAAAGTAGTTAATTGTTGTGAGCTATAATTATATCTCAGGTGATTGATTAGTTATAATAATCCAGTGATGTTATGCTGCTATCAGCCCATAGTTCAAAGGAGCTAAATGAAGAACAAATGGAAAACATCTCAGTGGTCCTAATGCCATTTGCTGAAGCCAGGTCTCCAAATGAGATCTTTAATTTCTATTAGGCGAAGTGCCTCTTAATGGATCCACCTCAGCCACTTATCCGGCGGGGCCTGGAGCACATCATCAGAAGGCAGATTCGATTACTGTTCAGATGCCTTCTGGAATCAGGTAGCGGAGTTCATTAGCGCCCAGATTGTGGGATCTCCTTCCCAGACTTAGGGTCTGTCTGCTGGGGAGGGGGGGCGCGGTTCCACACCCTGTTGGGACAGATGGGTGTTGCCCCTCCCCGCAGGTTGGGTTTCACAGCGAGGAGAACTCTAAAAGAACCACCCCTGCTGCTCCGTCCCAACACCCTCCTACCCATAATATCGCCCTTTGGGGGGGGGGGGGCATTTCAATCTTCCCGGCTTTCACAGGTTGCCTTCTCCCCAAACCAAGGCTTCCGCAAATCATTGCATGCATTATCTGTGGTCAGCCGTAGGGACCCGAGGCAGATTTTCATCAGGCCGAACTGCCGGAAGGCCGGGCTCCTTGGTGCTGGGTTACCGTTGGTGACGCACCAGTTGAAAAAGGAGTGAGGTGGACAAGGTACCATATAGATCAGAAAATACCACTGCTGGGCATTTCAGGTCCAGAAGCTGCAAATCCAAACCAAGATTTCATTCCTATCAACCAGTTGAGTACTCTGTGACTGTGATACTTTATTGGTTGGTAGAAACAAAATCTTGGTCTGGATTTGTAGTTTCTGGACCTAAAATGCCCAACACTGGAAAATACACCCCACACCACGTACCTGTGACATCAGCCTTGATGTCTGCTAGCTTGAACAGGGGGGCCACCTCGTCTCGGTAGGTCTGGTAGGCCTCTTTTCGATGGCTGGTGGGATTCACAAACACCATCAATGACTTGGGCCTGTCTTGGAAACCTGGGAGTCGAAATAAAAACAAAGATTTAAAATGTGATATTAATGTCACGTTTAGGACCCCGCTGTGCCCCCCCCCCCCCCCCCCCCCCCGGCTGGGACATGGAGTAGAGCGGTCCCCTGAGCCGCTGCCGTGACGCCTCATCCTGCTTGTAATTAAGTTAATGTCTCATGAGCAGTAAAATAGCTGCAGATGTGAGAGTGAAGGGCTCTATTTCCCCTGTGCAAGGGGCCAGGAGTCTGCACCCCCATTCACAGGAGCTGAACCGCT